>NC_081415.1:549682934-549787934 GCF_030272615.1 Cryptomeria japonica
GGTTATGTAATGGTAAGACTTGATATGCTAGTGTTTGGTCATAAGTCGGTCAAACCCCTAGTTAGCGTACCGTCAGACAAGGAAATCTAAGTTTGTTTTTTTGTTCTTATGGTTCAATTTGGCCCGCTTCTAAAAGGGATCACTATGTAATAATCAATCGAGGTAGATGTTGTATAGTGGATGTGTCGCCTAAAGGGCAGAGATGTAAAAGACATGTAAAATTATGTAATCTTAACTATATTAAATGCCAGAGGGGTCTTGCAGTTGAGCAGACCCGGAGATGTAGCCCTTTAGGGGTGAACTCCGAGATCATATCTGTGTTATGCGATGTTTTTAGCTTCCTTGTTTCATGCTTTAAGTTATCATGTATGGTTGTTATCTTGCAAAGTGTACGATGGAAATTAACGAATTTAAATCTAAGTGCATAAAATTATTCATCTTGGCAAACGTAGTAATCAGGTTCATGGAAGTTTGTAATTAAGATTATGGAAAAAGTATTTTGATAATGTGAATTAAAAGTAGTAATAGTGGAAAGGATCTTGCTAGGTTACATCATTGGATTAACTTGTTATTAAGCATGTAAATTGAACAAGTGAGTATGGGAAAACAAAGATAGAATTAACGCTATAATTTCTAAGTTGAATTCTAAAGGATAAACATCTTATAGGTATTTACTTTTATCTTCTTAAATGAATTAACGCCATGTTAATTATGTTTCACTACATTGGAAGAATTTGTTTAGTTATATCACGTTTTAATCTTAACAATAATCCTTACCAAAATTAACTTGATGATTGGGTGGACTCAACTATTTATCCATAATTGTAATCCTTAATAAAAGAATCCCTTATAATTGCTAAAATGGAACTAAAATGGGAAGTATGGGTATAGTTGATTTTATCTCAACCTTAGTAAACGTATCTCTTCATGTTAACCTTATTTGATTAAAAAGGAGTGACATGCAATAAGATAATTATACTTTAATCCTAATGAAAGAACGTCACTATGTACTCATGTTTTAATCATGTAATGATGAATATCATCTTGCTAACTATATTTTAATTTAAGGGATGCTCTCATGTGTCCTAATACATTTTCACCTTAGTGAATTTAGCCATCTATTAGTATTAATAAAACTTCAATGAATTCTATGGCTACTCACAATTTATCCTTCATAAAAGAACTACAACTCATTAGTTGGCTATGCATGAAATCAAATAAAGGGACCTCACTCTATTAATTTTAGTTTATTCCTTAATGAATGTATCTCATCTTATTAGCCATACTTATAATATTAAAGTATGATATCAATTGTGAATGGATACCCTAAACCCAATGAATGAACTTCGTTATATTAAACGCTTGAACCTATTGGGAGGCCTCCTAGTGAAATTATGAATTAAAGTGCATTGAGAAAATAACCTCTCGATGGCCTCCCAACCACCCAAAGTAAATGAACGCTTCCTAAAATTCTAAGATGGCATATCATCGAACATATATATAATCATGTCTTAAGCATTATTCCACAATTAAGACATCCAGATTTATGTATCATTTGATGCAAGTTTATTTAGGTGTAGGGTTATGTAATCGCGTTGGGAAACCTCTTAGGATCGTTTAGCCTTCCGCTATGTTATCTAAGTTTCAGATAACTCCAAATTATCTTAATGTTGTAACTTATAATTAACTACTCTTAGTATTATTATAAAAAAATATATATTTACACTCTAATTGAGTGTTTTTAACTTAAACCCTTAGGGGTTTCCTGGCGGGGCATTACACTTGGTATCAGAGCCCATGTTGCAACACTGGGATCTCTGGTTTTGCTTGTGCCCTTAGTTGGTGTGTGTGTGTCTACCTTATGTTGTATGCTTGTCCACCTTGATGTGAGGGTGTGATTTAAAAACCCCTACTTGTGTGTAACGTGAGTCTTCACACCTTGTTTTCACCTTATTGATGTGGGTGTGTTGGGAATAATTATAGGTGTTTTGTCTGCTTATTGAAGCCTTGGTCTATGATTTCTCATACTTTGAAAAGGATTCGAATGTACTTTCATTCTTGATTTGTTTTACTCTTTTGACTAATCCATCTGGGTTGGTTGTTAATATCTTGAATCTAAAAGTACGGTATGTGCTTGTTTATGGTTTTGATCTATCTTAATGATTGTCCACTCGAAAGACTAGTATGGAAAATATTGATGCTTATTATGTGGTAAATTGAGTGATTATGACTCGTCTTCTTCTCTCTCTCTAGTAAATTAAAAGGAATTGATATGTGTAGTTATCTCTTATTTAAGTTTTCTTCTTGCAAGAGAAAAGATGATATTGCTTGAGCCTTGTGTGAGCCTTATAACGTTTTTGTGTTTTAGATTGTGAATGGGGATTGGTTTGGGAGTTAATTTTTGGTTAATGATAGAAAATGGTATGTTTGCATTAAAGGGTTCTCCATGTGCTTGGTAGGAGTAATATAATTAAATTCCATCTTAAGTAAGGTGCATTAAAATGCGCATAGTGATTTTGTGAAAATTGCTTGATGTGAAAGGAATACCAAAAGAGGACATGTTGTAGTAGCTTCAGGAGTGTATTAATGTGCTCCTCGAAAGATTGTTTTATGTGCTTATTCAACTAGTGTGATTTAGGATCTATTAAGTGATGCACCATTTAACTTGCTTTGGATATGGGTAATTGTCTTATTATGTTTTGAAAGGAGTAAATGAAAGACTTGTTAATTTGTATGCATTGAATGTGTAATATCTAGTAGATAGCTCTTCATTTATCTCCTTGTCGTATTATGAAATTTCCATGTTAAATTTGATGTGTTATAGTATTGTATTGTATTACGAATAGCGATTGTTCTCAAGAAGACTTGTATTACAAAAGAAAATTTGATTGTCTTGAATTCTTGTTCGGAAAACTAGAACATTATAGTGCAACAATAATGATTAGAAATGTCATGTTAGGTTGCTTTGGCACCTTCCTAAAAGATAGCAAAATGAAAACCGTGCAACTAAAATGATAGACTTATATTCGAGTATATGGTGTGATCTTGAAGTTCTTGTGTATTCGTAGGAAATAGTGGATTTTCCAACTCTCTCCCTCCTCTTGCCTAAATTATAGGAATTGTTGTTTTTGAAATACTATTTAGAATGCAATGATTTAAGAAAAAGAATTCTCATAACGCACATGAAATTGTATGCTGCTTTGGGCTTCTAATTGAAAGGGGAAAGTTTTTTGTCTTGGAAAGGAAAATGGCATAGTTAGTAATGTGAATGAAAATGCTTAGGGGAAATTGAAAAAAGATATCAAAATGATGTTATTCCTTGTGTAAATTTGAATTGTTAAGAATTTCAGAACGTGTATCTAGAGTATACTTTATCTAGTGATTCATGTGTAAAGCATAAATAAAACTTCCCTTAAGTATATGTTAGCTTAATGTAAAGTACTCCCCGTAAATGTGACTAAACCAGTAGTGGTGCTATTCTGTGTGTGTTGTGAGAAAACCTGTACTTGTTTTGTGTGCCCATGGGATGGTGAAGTAATCAACCATGGGGGAATATGTTTGCTTATGAGTATGGGAAACCATACCTATCTATGTGATGTTGCTTATTTGTTTCCTTACTGAGTGCCAACCCATGGGTTGTTGATAAGTCAGTATGTGAAGGGGTAGTAGTAGAAGTCACCATTCCTTGAATAGTATGAACAGCGTATGAGTAATGTCGACGCGAAGCGACTTTAGCTTCCCTATTTTGAGGAAAAGTATGGTTTTGTAATGAACTGTAACATAGGTGTACTCTATACTTCCCCTTGTGATGAACCGATTTACGAGGTTCATGTGTGCCAGCCTAATCCCTATCCTTTATTTTGAGCATCTAGATGATAGTTCTTGAGCATATTGATGGTTTTATTGGAGCTTCTATTGCCTTGTCTTCATGAGAGGCGTGTTATATCTTCTTACATGAGTTGCCGACGGACTAGTGTTGGTAGACTTGTGGGTAGACCTTAGCCATGTATACCTTTGGCATACGGCGAGTATCCTGAGAGGAACATCGCTATGCGGGGTGTGACCGACGCGTGCCTTATCCACGGGGTGCACTGCCATGTGGGATACGTCCATTGCGTGCCTTGTCCGCTTGGAGTATTGCCATGCCGTGCTGGGACACGATGCGGGATGTAGTAGACATTCCATGCGGCCTACCAATAGGTATAGGGTAGAGCCATGCCGCGTGACGACGTGATGCGAGGTGATGCCGAGGTGCACACTGCCATGCCATGCGGATGTGTGACTTGGCCACACCACATGATGAGCTACTAGGATAGCTAGACGATTGTTCCTTCCTTCCTCGTTGGTGGCTAGCTACTAGTCACGTAGTGATGTAATGTGCACTTATGATGTAATGAGCTGTGATAAGGAATGTATCTTCTACATAGGTCCATACTATGTTCCCTCATTATCAAAGTCCAAGACAATGTAAGATTAGAGAATATTTAGTTACCAGATGCACCGATCCAGTTGTGGCACCATTCATATATCCTAGATGGTTGGCAACTCATCATATGTGGCCATAAAAGGATGAGTTACCACTTTATTTTTGCAAACAATTATTTACAAAGTTTCATATGGGCTTAGACATTGATTATACATCTATACCAGTGAATACTGGGTAGGGGAGAGGGACGCTCAATGATAAATTTAGACGACTTGATGCACCAATGCTCGGTAATAAACGAGCGTTAGTTGGTCGAAACCTTTTGGTTCTACCAAAAAATTTAGAGTTATCACAAGCATCAGATGCAACAACTTATAATGCCAGGTGACATATCTACTCCAGTATTGCACAGATTGCCACTCAGGTTGACTATATGACATCTGATCATGTTGGGAGATATTTGTTGTGATTTCAAGGTACCATTATGCAAGCTTCAGATACGACATCTAGTAGTGGCATTGATCCTTATGCCCATGTAGATATACCATCTCCACTTGACGTTGTACAGTAGACAGAGGGTGATTGTTTGCAGCGGATGAGTGCATTGTTGTTTGGTGATTTATTGGATTCATATACACTTCTTTCTTTGATTCTTGAGATCCCACTTGAGGATGTAACAACACGGGTGACACAACATGTACACGGAGGTGGATCTAGGAGCCATGGTGGTAGAGAATCTCATGGTGATATGGGGAGAGAGGAAGGAATTTCAGTGTATCCTACAACCCCTCCACCACATACATCAATTGATCCCACACCTCCTCCTCAACCTACATTAGGCAATCTGACATCTGAGCCACCACGACCTACACTGCTACCGCCTATTACTTTTATGGTGCCTGCTCGCACTCATGGTCGCTATACCAGTCTGCTTATTTATAGTTTACAGGATACATCATTGAATATAGACGTGGACCATGTGTGCTTCCATTCATTCGAGGTCAGCGACATTGAGAGAGCCTTTGAGTCTTGTGAGGTACACATTTTATTTTGTAAGGTCATATTATTTAATTAATTTTAAATAGTGGATTTCAAATTGAAAAATTATTAACACAATTCGAATTTTGAATTATATATAGAATCCTATTACATTGGAGACATTAGTATATTTGTAGCCTCCTTTTGCTCCTGCACATGGTCACAATCAAGTACACATTGTTTTTTTTTTCTGTAAGGTCATATTATTTAATTGATTTTAAATAGTGGATTTCAACTTCAAAATTATTAGTTAATAGAATTTTAATTTTGAATTATATATGATTCAGGTTCTTGGACCATGTTTGAGTGCTTCATCACGGATGCCTGTGGCCCATGCACACTCTAGTGGTGCAGATGATGGATCAGACCAGGTAAAATTTGCATGTACTTATGTTGAGGTAAAATTTGCATACTTATAGTTAGATAATATTTGAATGTTCTTATATATACGTGTTCTTGCATGTACTTTCTTCTACAGGGACAACATTCAGGACATGGATCAGTGGAGGGTCGACCGACTTAGTTTATACATTATCATTATTTGATGAGATTATATGTACAATGCATGTACTTTTTTTTTACATATATGTATCTGACACTTGTTTGATGAGATTATATACATATCGGACACTTGTACATGTTTGTTTATGTATCTAACACTTGTACATATCGGACACACTTGTTTGATCAGATAACTTGTTTGTTTATTACACGTGTCTATGTGTCTATGTTATATTTTTATAATTACTTCAAGTATAATTGATCATGTTATTTTAGATTATTAATTTTGATATTTACCTTGTTGATTTATTAATTGTTGATTTGATTTATTTAGTTTAATTATTTATTTAATTATTAAATTAATCAAATCAATTTAAATCAAAAAGTGACTCAAATCAATTCAATTCATAGAATTAATCAAATCAATTCAAATCAAAAAGTGATTCAAATCAATTAATCAAATCAAATCAATTCAAATAAAAATGTGATTCAAATCAATTAATCAAATCGAATCAATTCAACTCAATGAATTAATCAAATTAATTCAAATCAATTAATTAAATGAATTCACTAAAATCAAATTAATTCAAATCAATAAATCAAATCAATTCAAACCAATGAATTATTAAATTAATTAGTTAATTGAATTGTTGATTTAATTATTAAATTAATCAAATCAATTCAAATAAAAAAGTGGTTCAAATCAATTAATCGAATCAAATCAAATCAAATAAAAAAATGATTCAAATCAATTAATCAAATCAATTCAATTCAATGAATTAATCAAATTAATTCAAATCAATTAATCAAATAAATTCAAGCCAATGAATTATTAAATTAATTAGTTAGTTGAATTGTTAATTGTTGATTTGATTTAGTTAGTTGAATTGTTGATTTAATTATTAAATTAATCAAATCAAAAAGTGATTCAAATCAATTAGTCAAATTAATTCAAATCAATTAATCAAATGAATTCACCGAATTCATCAAATTAATTTAAATCAATTAATCAAATAAAATCAACTCAATTCAATGAATTAATCAAATTAGATCAAATCAATTACTCAAATGAATTCACTAAATTAATCAAAGCAATTATTCAAATGAATTCACTGAATTAATCAAATCAATTAATCAAATTAATCAAATCAAATTAAATTAAATTATTTAATCAAATCAATTAATTAATTCAATTCAACTAAGTGATTCAAATCAATATAAGATAGCGTGCAACAAATTAACTCAAGTTGTGCAAATTTTGATTTCAAAGTAGTTGGAACAAATAAGCCCAGATGTACATGTGTACATATGTTGCAAAAAATAAATCAAATTTACATGTGTGTACATATGTATAGCGATCCAAAAGAGAGCTCGAATTTACATACGTACATATGTATGATGATCCAAAAAAATAGTACATACATATATATGCATATATATACATGTATGCATACATATATATACATATATAGACATGTATCATGGTAAAAAAAATACACGAGTTCACTTGTTCTAATAAATTAAGTGAGCTCATGGTACATAAAATATGGATCCTCTATCTTTTACTATCTCTAATATCCTTTCATGATCTTCAATAGGCAACCTCCACTTTTGGGGGACACAAACTCTTTTTTGTATGGTTTCAAAATGTAATCTTGTTGCTATAACTAAATGACTATAATGCAAAACTTTTTAACTACACATGTTTTTAGTAAATGTAACACCATTGTTATCTATTTTTTTTTTGTGCATCATAGTAGGTAATAGTCAACACCTTCTACATTGTTAGGATCTGCAAGCACAACAAAAATATCACCTATACATGGCAAAACACAAACAATTAAATTATAAAGTGTATGGTAGAATGTAAAAAGAATTCACATTGAATTAAAATTTAAACAAAGTACATGAAAAAGCATAAGTATATTTAAATAAAATGCAAATGTACCTGGCACAACTAAATCAGAAACACGTTCATATTTAGCTGAATATATAGGATCATGAATATCCACAATGTCACTATCTTCAAAAGGAGGCACTATGACAAATTGTTTCATCTTCCATTCTGAAACAAATCTATCTCTAATGTTCTGACATTGTTGAATAGTTACATTGTTTTCAATGCAATCAACACAAAAACATGATTTTTATCTACCCTGAATCACAAGAGGTTTGCTATGTCCTGTAGTCATCACTTGATACAAACTTCTAATGCTATTAATTGTTTGGCAATTATGATCGATCAATATCTTTAACTTACCAAAAATAGCATGTTTTGTATGTTGTGTCACGCACACCAAAATGAGTTTTGCACAATTCTACTATCTCACTTGAATTTTGCATGCTGTTACCTCCAAGTTTATATTCGCGAAGTGCACGCTTCACACAAGCTCCTGCTCCATCATGCTCTCCTTTTCCATGTCTACTCTAAAAAAGGTTTCACAAAAACTTTAAACCGTATTTAGCATGTTGTTGTTGTTAGACAGCTCAGATACCCGAAGGACAACTAAGAGGGGGGGTGAATCAGTTGTCAATAGATTATAGAAATTTAAGCAATGAAACCTTATTAGTAGAATACATAAACTGAATAGTGGAACAATAGACATAATAGTTAAGCACAAATATAAACAACAAAACATTTACCAACCATCCAAAAAAAAAAACACTGAGAATGCCATAGGACATACAACATCCTCGTCGAATGTTGCGTTGACTAGCGTCGGAATTCCAAGGGCACCTAGCACTCTTCCGACGGTGGACATGACCACTCATCCGACGAGAGAATGTCGTCAGGAATACAACATCCTCGGTAGATGTATCCTGGGTGGACATCAGAATTTCGATGGCACCTGGGACTCTTCTAACGACGACCATGACTTCTTATCCGGCGAGAGAATGTCGTCGAGCATACAGCATCCTCGTCGGATGTTTCCTGGGTGGACATTGGAATTTTGACGACACTTGGGACTCTTCTGACGGTAGCCATGACCACTCATCTGGCAAGAGAATGTCGTCGGGCATACAGCATCCTCGTTGGATGTTTCCTAGGTGGACGTCCAAATTCCGACACCCGTCCGACAAGAGAATGCCATAGGACATACAACATCCTCGGAGGATGTTTCATATACCGGCATCAGAATTTGCAAATGATAACCTCTGGCTGGGTGTAGAAAAGATCAAGGAAGCAATTTAGCTGAAAATGCTCCTAGAATCCTTTGGGAAGGCCTTAGGCCAAATTATCAATAAAGAAAAATAAATAAATAAATTCTTTTCCACCCCTGCCCCCTTAGAGGTTAAGATACAAATAATTTTGAACTATAAAACATGCATTGCTCCCTATATTCACCTGGGAATCCCAATTGACAAAGGATTGAGCAACTCAAAAATTTGGGCTCATCTGAAGTTAAAGATGGATCAGAATATTAACTCTTGGAAAGGGAAATGGCTCTCATGGGCTGTTAGGTTGGTAATGCTCCAAGCAGTTATTTATGCTCTACCCATCTACCTTTTATCCTCTTTTATCCCTCACTGCTAGTGCAAATTCCTTCATCATCAAAAAGATGAGAAACTTCTTCTGGCAAAACACTGAAGAAAAATATAAAATTTCTCTAATTGCATTGGATAAAATCATTAAACCCAAGTCCATGGGAGGTCTAGGAATAAAAATTCTTCAGTTGCAGAACAAAGCCTTGGGAGCTAAACTAGTTTGGAAGTTCATTAAAGACCCTAAAGGAATATGGGTAAGGATAATGGCAACAAAATACCTTATAGATGTGGATCCTCAAAATCTTCTAAATTCTAATTCTCATCCGAAGGGATCTAGGACATGGAATTTCATTGTCACATGCAAAAATTTAATTGCAAACTCTTTGTCTTGGGATATCCACGATGGATCCTTTAGCCTTCTCTAGGAAGACTCATGGGGAGGATATCCAAGCATTGATATATCTCTTAATATTCCAACAGCTAAGCATTGGCTTCAACAATATTTGGGATCCCAAGTTAGTGATTATTTGGTTTTGGACAGGGCTACTAGAATGCAAGGATGGAGCTGGAAGCAATTGGAGGGACTCCCTATTCCTACTGTTGAAATCAACAAGCTATCAGACATCATTGGAGCAAGAAATATTAATCACAGAAGAGGGAAAGATTCTCTTATATGGGCTTGTTCTAAAACAGGACAATATAATGCTAAAGATGGCTATAGGGTTCTAGAAAACTTTGGGAATCAAGAGGAACAAGATATTCCACTAAAACTATTTTGGAGCAGCAAGATTACCCCAAAAGCAAGAATATTTGCATGGTTGGCTTTCAAAAAGAGGATCCTCACACCAGAAAGACTCACTAAAATGGGCTATGAAGGGCCCTCAAGATGCATTTTGTGCAAAGTTCAAGCAGAAATTGTGGATTTTGCACGAGTGGAGTGATGATTGTTGTATAAAGCTTCTAAAGAATTGTCACAAGGCCTTTCCTGACAATGGAAAAGTGATTGCAGTGGATTCCATTTTGCCAGTGGTTGCAGAGACCTCCTTCTATGCCAAGCAAACATTTCATGTAGATCTTCGCATGTTGGCATTCAACCTAGTTGGAAAAGAGCATATAGAGGAGGAGTTCAAAGACCTTGCAAAAGCAATAGGATTTGCAGGAGGTGTGAAGCCAATTTGTTGGGTTAATGGAGTCTGGGTTATTGAGTTCCAGAAACGATCTCATTATTTCAAAAATGCCACCATCAAAAGTGACTGTGTTATCCACTATGTATGTGAGACATTAGGCATGAGTTGTGTGGTTGTTTGCTAATGGTAGTAGGTGAAATTGCCCTACCTAATACCTAAAGATTTATCTTCTTGCTTCCAAATGGTAATTACTACCAAAGTAGTTGAGCCTAATTGGCATATTGTATGAGTTTAATTAGTTTGTATGATAATAGGCAATATCATTATTCTCTTATAAATAGATTGTGATAAAGTGTATCTGAGCTTTTCAAGAATAGAGATCTTATTATTTATATAATTTGGTTGAATCTATAAAATTTATATAAGAAAAAAAAATATTTTTTTCGATAGAAATTTCTATTTAATTTAGAAGTAGCTTATTTAATTATAAAGATGGAAAATACATAATTAACACTTTAAAATTATTATTTTTAACATTTTTTCTCAATAAGCATAACTTTAATTGTTTTTAATGAACATAGAGTGTGAATCATCTCCAATTTGTCTCCTCTCATTTGAACATGAACCTTGTCACATTTGAATTACTTTCTTCCATTCACCGTCAATGTTTCTACCACCAAATACTTACATTTCTCTCTAGAGAGTTTTTTAGTGTTGAATCTTCGCCAATTAGCGAATTCTGCGTATTTTTGCATTTTTTTTTTCGAAATGGCGAATAGTCTAGGGAAAAATCATGGTCAAATCGCCCAAAATTTTGGGGTTAACAGTACACTGTATTCTGGCTTCACCATTGACCACACACCATTCGACATGCATGTCCGTAATATTCACCTGGAATCACTCGGACGTGGGTATTAGATCACCTTCGTTATTCGCCAACAATAGTAAAATGACCACGTACCCAAGACCTAATTCGCCAACGGTAAATTAAATGTTCATTGCACGCGTCAGCCAAATTCACCAATATCAATTAACACATTATAAGCATTTGAGGATCCATTTTGCCATGCTTAAATTAAATGCCCATTACACGCCCGCGCAATTTGCCAAAAATGCAATTAAATTAAATGTTCATTGCACACCTGCACAATTCGCCAAAAATGCAATCATGGATTGATATAAATACACTCTTTCTTACAATTTGTTTGTGTCTGGTTAGAAAATTTGGGAGCTTTCGACTCAAATTCCGCAATTTGAGTTGGACCGTCGAAGCTCATTATAGGGCAGAGGGCCAGAGTTACAATCCTACAACACAGGCCCAGCATTCTTGATTCCTGATTCAAATAATTGAGAAGGCATAAAGGTGACTAATCATTTCTTCATACTTGATAGTATTAGTTTTAACTTTTAATTCGTAGTGAGAGGTCAAGACTCAAGATGTCACAGTCAAACATGGGTGAGACTCCTCAGGGTGGTGAAGGGATTGAGATGTCAGACAAGGGTGAGACTAAGACTCCTTAGGGTGGTGAAGGGATTGGGATGTCAGACAAGGGTAAGACTCCTCAGGGCGGTGAAACTGAAGGGATTGGGAGGCCATCAAAATGCCCAAAAATTAAACTTAAAGGTACTACCATAGTCTTTCTTTGGAATTGGCAAAGTTTCTAGTCCATCAACTTCTGCAGTTGCAGAAGCCATTCACAGTAGCTCACCACCACCATAAGGTGGGAATTTCATTGACAAATGCACCAAATGAGGATGACAATACCAACACGGAAGAAGATGTTCTAAGGGATACACACAATGAGATAATTCACTCAGATGCAAATGCTAGTACTGAAGATGATGTTGGTAGGAAGAAAAGAAAAAGGAAAGTAAAACTAGGGCGAGAGTGGGAGATGACAAGGAGTTATAAGATTGATTGGGTAGAAAAGTACCCATTCACTGAACCAATCCCAAACAATGATGAACAACCAACAGAATGCAGGTGTAAGATTTGTAGTTGGAAAACTAAAAGAGAGAAGAATATGCAGCTAAAGCTTGACACCATAGAAAAGCTTATTGGTAAGGTTTATGGAAAACATATCATAGACGGAAAGGAAACAAAAGTAGGAAGATGGAAATCAAAGGAAGAATGTCTTCATGTTAAGTATGTCGTGGAATATGAAGAGAATAACCACAAAATGGCACTAATTGGTAATAGTGGATTTGGAAATACAATCAAGGTTGGGCTTGAACATGCAGCAAAAGATGCAAACCTGGCAAAGACTATTCAGATGAGTGTTATTTTTCATATTTTGTCGAGAGGGCATCCTATGAAAGATTTCCTAGAATTTAGTAATTTATTATCTTTTTTGAATGTTCCTCACTATCCTATGTCACATTGGTCAATAAACGCTGGATAGGAAATGGCAAACTCTCTCGCTGAGGTGGAAAAGCAAAATTTACAAGAGAGTATAAAAGAGTCAAATTTCATTCCATTATCCACAGATGAAGTTACTACGGTAGATAACACTGCTTGGGTTTGTATGCATGTGTACACCATAAAAGAACACGCTCGTCGAGCTCATCTAGTCTATGTTCATAAAATGAGGGGCAAGTCAATAGTAGAAAATTTATATTTGGAAGTTAAGAAAACTTTGAATGAAATTGCTGGTATGGATAACTTGACAATTGCCAAGAAGTTGGTTTGTGTTAGAGCTGATGGAGTTGCAGTAATGCAAGGTCAAAGGACTGGTCTTTGTGCAAGATTACAAACTAGTATTGCACCATACATGGTTGGCATTCACTGCATCACCCATAGAATGAATTTAGCATATAGAACTGTAAGCAATTTCCCTGCAATGTCAAAAGTTGAAGATCTGGTCCATGAGCTCCACTCATACTTCTGTCAAAGTCCTAAACGTTTTGCAGAATTTCAGATTTTTGTTGAGGGAGTAACGGCAGGAAACAAGCTTCTCAGGGATGTTGCGACCAGATGGATCTCCTTGCATGGACCAGCAGAATGGGTTCTAACAGAATATCAATCCTTGATCTGACTAATGTATGAGAAACACCTCACAGTACACAAAGCTCTTGATCTCTTACATAAGTTAAGTGATATAGAGACTCTGTTAACTTTAGCTATTCTTCTCCCCATGCTGGAATCAATGAAAAAACTTGTTAAGAAATCCCAAGACAGAACTATGTATATCAATGAGTATAGAATTCTACATAAAATGACATGCTTGAGCCTAGATGGTCTATATTTAGATCTAACAGGGCAAAGACCAAATATTTTTTAGGTGGCAGATAATTATAGATTTGAATTATGCTGGAAATTTTTTACATTTCAATACAAAAAATGAGTTATGTGTCTTTGTAAAAGGATTTCAGATACCAATGCACCAATCTAAGACAGGCAAGCGAGGCAGAGCACTACTAGTTAAAAAAGGAAGATTTTGACAGGATTGTTAAATCTATTAGTGATAATTTGAAGTCTATTGCATATGAACTTTCAACTGAGATTCATGAAAGATTCCCTTGAGAAGAAATACTTGAAGTCATGGGTTGTGTGTATCCTCAATTTTGGCATTCAATTGGAGATAATCTAAATGACACAAAGATGTTTCATAAAAAACTAGAGGAATTGATATTGACATTTTCAAAAGATGCATCTTACAATGGACAACCAATAGATGGAATTTTAAATTCAGATCATCTTAAAAAACAATGCAAACTCTTTGCATTGTGTATGAAACAACAGTTGGTTAACTTGGAGAATCAATTTGAACCTGGATCAATCACAAGGCTTTGGAAAAGGATAGATCAAAGTGAAGCATTGCGTACTACAATACCAGAATATTTGAAACTTGTTGATTTATGTCAAACAATGATATTGGGGTTGGTGGAAGATGAGAGAGTTTTTCAGTGCATTAGGGATTTTGAAATCAAAGATTAGAAACAAATTAGACAAGAATTTGGAAACTTGCTTCAGGTTGTTTGTAACTTTGTACAATGTAAAGAGATTTTCTATATGATATAGCACTGGCAATCTGGAATTCCATGCGTGAAAGACGAGGGTTGTGCAACACTTTAAAAGTTGGTGGTGCTACCACTAGTGCTAGTGCTAAGACAAATGATGGATCGCAGTCGTAGACTCAGAGCCAGCATGAAGAGGAAGAAATTTTTGAATACCCGACTCAGAATGAAGATGAACCTGTTAGTACTAGTCAGTTTTGGGATCTTGAATCCATTTGGGATATAGAAGCCTTGGACTAAGTCGCTAAAGTGAATTAGCAGTCAGTTTATAGGTATTTATAATTATACTATAGCGCTTGAGTCATATTACAATTTCAATTTGCAATACTGTAGTTGTCAATGATGATTTTTGATATTGTATTCCTTGAATTTGTCAATCAGAATGGATACTTATTTCATATTTTTAATTGTGAATTTGAATTATTAGTAAACAATTAGAATTTATTTTCTGAATTATTAGTAAATAATTGAATTATTAGTAAATTGGTTCCACATTATGTTGAACATGAAATGCAACAATTTGTGTCACAAGATCCATAAAATTATTCATATTGCATAACTGTTAGAACCTTTCTACTATTCTACATGAAATGCTTAATGTGATGTTCATTGCGATTAGGGTTTTATGTTTGTTTTTGGTCTTAGTTGACTGGTAAACTGAAGTTGCCATGCGTTGAAAATCTGAGTTCTTCTCTCTTCATTTGTCCATGTCAACATCAAGTGTGGTCAAACGGTTGGTCAGACAATGAGACATGTTTAATGTTTCATCTCTAACTCGCAGATAAATTTCATGTTTAACAATTTAAGTGGTGAGTTAGCGAGTGTTAGTTTGGGTTTAAATCGCAAGGTCTCTAGTTTTTTGAGTGTTAGCATTTGAGTGTTAGCATATGAGTGTTAGCATTTTTATGTTAGCGAGCTGGAGATTGTTAATGAAATTACTCTGGTCATGAGGTCTCGAATTGGTTTGATGCCATGCATTATAGCCGCGAGAGTTAGCGAGTAAGTCATTAATGGTTTGTGTGCCACTGCTCGCGCCTATTTATGATGGTAATTAACATAAAACATTAATTTTTGTTGGTACTCGCTGGGTCGCTGCGGTCAAGAGATAAAAAATTTTGAGGTTTTATGGTTATCGCTAGCTCGTAGGTCCTTTATCATCAAGTCAGTTTAAGTCGTGAGCTTGCACGTACCAGTGAGAGATTTTAGTTGTTGCTACCTCGCAAGATGTTTTGCACTTGACCATTTTATGTTGCCAGGTTGTGACTGGGTGTGATTTTATTTTATCACAAGAATGTGAGGTGTTTGCAGTTAAGTTATTTTAATTTGCAATCATGCGACGTGGTTGGTATCACAGCTTAGCTGGTTTCGTTGCCTGCTCGCAGGTTTTCAAGTTGTTTAGCATTTTATGTTGCGATCTGGCGACAAGTAAGTTTTAGTCTAATTTTGTGGTCATCGCATGCTCGCGGGTTTGTAAGTCTTAAGTCAAAAAGTGTTGCGAGCATGCGATGGTGGTTAAGTGTCTTTTTGTCGCGGGATCGCAAGGGTTTAAGTCAAGTTAAGTTTCGAGTTGCAAGCTTGCGATGAAATAAGTTGTTATGTTAGATTTGCAGTGGTCGCCAAATCCTTGGTAAAGAAAGAATATTACAAATGTTGTTGCAAGGTTGTGACTGAAGGGCTTGATGAAGATCAACGGTTGTCGCTCGCTCACGAGATTCTTTGAGGATTCGTAAAAAAGGTTGCGAGCTTGCAATTAAGAGGATTTGGTAGCATTGTTGCTAACTCATCGGTTACTTTCAAAATTGTTATAACCGATTGCAAGTGTGCGATTAAAGATGGGGATTGACACGTGGACTTGTTTGCTCGGTTCTGTAAAAGTTTTGAATGGAAATCACCAATCAAATAGAAGGGCATCAATTCAAATTTCCCTCAAGTACTTCAGTTTTGAATTAATATCACAGTAGCTAGTTCATGCAAGTGTGGCAATTAATGAGACTTGAGAGAAGTGATGGCGCCTAAATACCATAAATTGCATGATCGAGCTGCGATTTTGTATAATTGCATTAATGCATTCTATCTTCAAGGTAATCTAATGAATTGAGCTCTATAACAACGTTGGACAATTCAGAGTGTTGGGTGTGGGAAAATTTCAGAAAATTGGTTAAGTTTTTCTCCTGCAGCTAAAATGAGCAAGGCAACGAGTGGAGCTAGAGGTTCCAAGCCCAGGGCCACAACAAGTGGAGGACCAGGAGGTTCCAAATCCAATCCCAAGGCCACTAAGGAAAAGATGATTAAGAAATACAAATAAGAGTTTGTAGATTTCCTACCAGGGACTTCCATTGCTTTGAATACAAATGATTTGGCATGGAAAGATTTATGGAGCCAATGCAAAAACTCAATCACACTTCATATGACTGGTTTTGCTTTGTTTCATTATTTCTGGAATAATAGGGTTAAGGGTGTCCCGATGTGAAACCCTTGGGATTTAAATATGGCAAAGTTAATTGTGCCAGATGTGTATGTTGATGTGGATTTGATCAAAGAGTTGGCCAAACGCTATTGCCCAGTATCTAGGGTAATCAGAAGAAAGAACCAGTCTGCCCTAGTTTCAATTAACAAAGCTAGCTTTGTTGAAGCTTTCAAGATTATTGGTGTTGCATGTATAGATATAGATTTGGAGCAGATTGCAGAGGATTATGACAAATACAAAGGTGTTATTAAGCAGCATACAATTCCCAAATACATGCCTAGAGTGAATGGGAAACCGGTTATAATTCTAGATAGTATCGAACCACCATTTGACATCACACATTTCCACCATTATATGCATTGTACAATCTATGGATTATGCAGAATGTTGGGTTTTGATGGAGATTCAACAATGTCAGTTGAATTACTGATGATGGATATGGACATTCAACACCCAAATGTTAACAAAGATTACGAATATGTGGGCTATGTGGTTGAACACATTCATAATGCTCTAGTTGAAATTCAAGATGGTGCACCCAGCCCTACATTCAAGCATTATTCATTGCTGATGCATTTAATCTTGTTCTATAATGTTGAGTTCATGGATAAATAATTGGATCTTTTCAAAGAAGAATTGGGTGTCTTAATGCCAATACAAAGATGGACCCAGGTTTGGGACAGTAGTTCTCCCCATTCTTCTTTCCTTTTCTTTGAAAAATGGATTGTTTTGCCAATTATGGAAATGCTAGGAATAAATAGGGAATGATTGTCAATTAATGTAAGGAGAGTTTTGAGACCTTACCAGTATGTTCCAAACTAGTCTATTTCACATAACTGGGGACTTTTTCTTTTTTGATAACTTTACTGTGATCAAAGTCTATGGGTGTCCTCAGCCTCCCCATATTTTAAAAAAAATTGTTCTGATTAGGATTGCTTTTATGGAGTTTATTTGGCAATTGGCCCTAGTTGAAAAAGAATACCTTGATAAAAAAATAGGAAGGGTTCTCTTCTTCCTAGGCTTTGGGTTGTGTCTGATTTTACCATTGGTAGGAGTTCCTTTGATGAAGTAAACAATTTCTTTAAATAGTATAGGTTGGTTAGCTGTGTCTAGATTTTGTGATCCTGAAGAATTTATTAAACGTGCATTGCCAAAAATGACACCTTGGGCCACAATAAAGGACCATGAACCATTGGATGATGAAGATGTGGTTAGAAATTTGCTGAGAAAAGAGGAAGTACAAGAAAGGAGAAGAAAATGGAAAATTTTGATGAGAGTTGAAGCAGAATTGAAGGTTGTTGACCCTAGTTTTTTAGGTTTTTGCCCTGATAACCTGTACCTGGAGAGGATTAATAGAATGTTGAGTTTATATGAAACTCTGATGGAACAAATGCCTTAAATTCTAGAAGTGACTACTCAGCAGCAAGACCCCCAAGATGAACATTCTTCACATGGAAAGAGGCCACTTAGTGTGTCTATTGATGATGTAGAGAGTGGCGATGAACTTCAATCTACCCGAGTGCCAATTTCAAAGAAACAAAAAACCAAAGAGGTTGATATAATTGTTAGGAGAGACCCTACTAGAGAAATTGTTACAGAACAAGGACACTACTTTCATCAAATAAGGAGACATCTTAGAGAAGCAGGGCAGAATGAAGAATAGGGAGAAACAAACGAAGCCCTCACTCAAGGCTTTGATGAGCGTGTGATGTTGTCAAATGAGTTCATGAAAGATGATGACTTTATTAAGTCAGGTGAATTTTTAAAAAAATTGACAAGGTTCAAACAAAATCAATTAAGAAAAAATCCGATCATAGAGGAAGGAAATGTAGAAAAGAAAGAGGAGATCATCAAGGCGTTGCAGGAATATGATCCTGATAGGGAGAAAACATCTGTGGAACGGGCAAGACAATTGATTAAGAGTACCGGTATGATTATGATGCCTAACTGGGATATCCAGTCTATTTTTATTATTTATCAAATTAGGAATCAAGAGGACCCAATGTTTAAAACTGAATTTGAAATTAGAGATGTAATAAGAGGATTAGGATTTAATCCTAAGTCAAAAACACTTGCTGCTTGGTCTTTGGCCCATTCCACTCAAAAGCCTCATTGTCTAAATATCCAAGTAGAAAAGAAAGCTGACAGAATGATTTGGAATTTGCAGAACACAACTGACACGGAGATTGCCTCATTTTTTACTCAAGTTTCTTTCATGAATTTATCAAAAATGGAGGATTTGTCAAGAAGATACACAAAAACATATAACCAATTGATTGCATTATCTAAAAAATATGAAGAGACACTGATGAAGAAGGGCGCTCTGGAGGAAGAGTTAGTGGAGTTGAAAGAAAAAATTGCAAATGAGCCCCCTCCAATACAAATTACAGAACAAGTACAAGAAATTCCAGCTGATGTGACAGCAACAATGGAGGAATACATAGAGAAAATTGAAAAGCTTGAAAAGTAACAAAATGTCAAGGCTATCTCTGTTGTGTCGGGAATTCTGAAACATGGGATTAATTTATTGAAAGGAAAATTGATGGTAGTGCATGATTTGCACATTTCTTTGAAAGAGGCAAGTAAAACATCCTCCGAGGCTGTCGCTTTTAATGGACCTTTGTTCAATGTTTGGTCAGGAAGAAGAAGATTAAAAGATAAGCTAGATACTACAATGATGTATAGTGACGAGTTCCCTCCCAAGATCAGTGACATTAAAGACATGGTGGAGGTTATGAATGCAGCTTATGCATTTTTCACAGGGAAGGATGTGCTTATAAATAAAAAATTGCAAACATTTGGGGAAGGTTATAGTAAATTGGTGCCTTCAATTTATGGTAGTAATGGAGATTTGAAATCAATTCCTGATTGGACCAGTGAATTTGATTTGATTCTAGAGCAAGAAGAAATAATCAAGCATATAGATGAACAGGTTGATGTTGATTTCCTTAATGGTATGCTTGATTCACTGTTCAAGGTTGAGGTTGACCATGCAAAGTATATTGTTGAGGATAGGTGAGTTACCGATGCCAGATGGATATATTTAGTTGCAAATTTGGAAGAGGTAAAGGCATTCAATTGGCCAACGACAAAGAAGTGGACAGGTGGCAAGCCATGCTAAAGAAAATGAAGAAATGTCAAGTTGCTACCCAGGATTCCTCATAGTAATTCTAAGCTTTTTGAATCCTCATCTTATAAAAGGATTCCAAGATTAATTTGAGAGGGAGGGCCACTTTTTATTTTTGATCGGTAGAGAGGGATGGCCAGTTGACCACTTTTATTGATGTTGAAAACTCTAATATAGTTATAATAGTTCAACTGTTCAAGAATTTGATAAGTGCATAGCTGAATCGCATTTTGAATTTACTTTCTGATATCATTATGAATATAATATCAATATCATTTGCAGTTTGAGATCTTCACATAATTGTCTTTGTGTTGAATTTATGTTTTCACTGTGAATTGAATGGTCAAGGGTTTTTCAGTTTACGTATGAATCTGGGTTGTGTATGTAATGGCATATTCATTCCTATTTATCTACAAATGAATCTTATTGAAGTTTATTATCAGGTTGTCTTTGAATTGTAAATGACTCTATGCCCTAGGATAAGGCACTGGTCTATTGTCTTGATGTTGACTTGGTGAAGTGACCTTCCAATTATAATAGTTGATTCATTGTGGGTGAATATGTTTTCTTGTTTGCCTTTGATTATGAAATTGTGATTTCTCTATGACATCTATCATGGAATTGGATCCTCAAAAGATATTCCCTTTAATTGAGTTGCATGCATGTTTTACTAATTATGTTGTATTCCTATCTATTGTGGTATTTGATACTTTCATTCTTAATACTCTTATGATTTTATATTCTATGGATGTTTATGTAATATATATGGAGGTGTTCTATGACTATCATGTACATGTTTTCCCTCCTCCATAAAGCTGGCATTTACTCATACCTATAATCCACCCACCAATTACAATGAGGTAAATCCTTAATATGATTCCAAACTAACAGAAATTTTGCATTCCTGGGCATAATAGGAAGCATTAAATGAAAAATTACATACACCATAACAATGCAACAAAAGAAAAAAGTTAAGACTCATGATTCGGATCATTTGAAAGAGATAGAATTATACACCGGAGACAAATAGATCAGAATTTAATTTCTATCGAATAAAATTACTACTTCCATCGATCATCACAAAATAAATTTATATATAACTCCTTCAAGAACATAAACAAAGATTGACACTAAAAGCTTTTCATTTTCTCTGTAAATGACTATACAACTTGCTCCCTTCACCTACAGTCTAGAATCACTACTAGAACCAGAAAAGGAACCCCAATGACTATACAACTTGCAAAACTTCTTGAGCCATGCCATTATCACCCTAATGCCTTCCGATGGAATGTGAGATGTTACGTTATGTCCAACAAATCATTTCCAAATAGAGGAGGAAGCCTCCATGCCCAGGAACAGAGAAAATGGAAAGAGGAGATCAAGCCTTCATGCCCACGATCAAGGAAAGGGGAAAGAGGAGCTTTAGGGTAAATGTAATATGTTGGGGAGGGGTTGCAGCTTCCATGTCATCACAAAGATGACTTGTTGCCACTCCCCACCCAAACAAATCCTTCTTTCATTCCTCTGTAGGCTCCTTCAAACCCCCTGCCATCCTATGGCAGAGTAGAAGCAAAGGATGTGCCATGCTTGGTTTTTCTTATAAGAAAAGGATTTCACACCCCCTCTAGCAATCCTTCTCACTTTCACAACCCCTCTGACAATAAACAAACTCACATAGGAGAAAAAAAAAAAAACATCTGGTATCACAAAGAACACAACAACTCCATGCACGATCCTGCTCAAACATCATCTTCCTTTCTGAGGAAAAAACCACTCTAAGAAAATGAAAAAGGTTTCTTTTCTCTTCTACCAATTAAGTCACCACTCAATTGTATTTATAACCTTTTAACACTTCATTTGGTGATGCTCATTCATGTGAAAAATCACCATTTTGGTGTTTTTCAACATGACTATAGACTCTAGAAGTCATGCCTATCAAATCCACTGCATCCTGCTAAGACGCATCTATTGTGAACAATTTTGTTCTAGTTTTATTCCTCCTTGATTGGACAAATTCTGCTTCAGAATCTGTGACAACAAGCAGCCTGAGCTCTGATTTCTCTGAGAAATTTGTGATCTCCTATCTCTAACTCAGAAGCTGTCCAATCCTTTTATGCCTCTGAAATCGTTGTCCTCGCTTGTCTAATCAACCTCGACTCAGGAGAAACCTTCAAACTAGTCCCTTGGGAATGAGTCGGTATCCAAGCCTTAAACATTCCTCGTACATATTAGCTTGCCACCATAGTTGTTGCTAGCTCTCATGTTTGTTTAATGTTAGCATTTTTAGGTTGCGAGCTAGCGACCAGATAGTTTGTGGTTAAGTTTTATGGTTATCACCAACTCGCGAGGTAAAATGTTTGAAGCTGTGAACAAGCCGCGAGCTGGTGACAAGTTGGTTTGGGTTTACATCGCAAGTTCTCTAGCTTTTTGGGTGTTAGCATTTTATGTTACCAAGCCGGAGATTGTTAATGAAATTGCTTTGGTTGCGAGGTCTCGAGTTGGTCTGATGTCATACATTATAGCTGCGAGAGTTAGCAAGCAACTCATTTCATACAGTTGTTGCTAGCTCTCATGTTTATTTAATGTTAGCATTTTTAGGTCGCGAGCTAGCGACTAGACAGTTTGTGGTTAAGTTTTATGGTTATCGCCAGCTCGTGAAGTTAAATGTCTGAAGACTTGATCAAGCCACGACCTTGCGAGTGAAGTGCTAGCGGTTAAGAGATAAACAATTTTATGTTGGTGAGTACGTGACAAGGGTTAAAGTTACCACTATCTCCAAGTCACTGCAGTGACGAGGACTTAACATTTTGTGGTCGAGAATTGGCAAGTGGCAATTCAGCTTCCCTCAATCGCTAGATCTCGAGGTTATGAAGGCTTAGCATTTTCAGCTTGTGAGTTGGAGATAGAGTCGTAAGGGCTTGTCACTAGGTCGCAATATTTTCTAATGGGCAGTCTTTCAGGCAGAGAGTTTATGACTGTGCAGTGTGTGCCACGTGTTTTAATGACTTAATATCTTGAAATCACCAATATATTTTTTTATGGTTTGAAAATAGCTTGAAATTGCCAATATTCTATTTTTATGGTTTGAAAATAGGTTGAAATCGACAATATTTTTTCTTAATGGTTTGAAAATAGGTTGAAATCGCCAATGCAAATATTTTTCTGGTTTTAAAAACATTACAATTCGCCAGGATTTTTCACAAACTTTGAGCGATCATGGCTAATTCGCCAATGGAGATTATTATTTTTTCTCCGTAAACCACAAAAATTCACCATTAAAATTAAAATTTTCCTCGGGAATTATACAACTTTCACCAGGTTTTTACACCTTGTCCAAGGGGGGGGTTTCTTAAAGTTTTTTGTGGTTGTAATCTCAAATATATAGCTTTTGTAAAAAAATTATAGACTGTATTGCACAATGAGATAGGTCTAAATTTTAAAAATGATTTTGGCTCTTTCACCTTTTATATTAGCGCAATGTTTGTGACATTGAAATTATTTAACATTGAACTACTTCTCCTTGATTCTTCAAGAGCTACAAGTAAATCAAAGCCTACAACATCCCAACATTTTTCAAAAAATAGAGCTGTAAATCCATTTGGACCTTGGGCTTTGTCTGGAGATAAAGGGAAACCTACCTTCTTTACTTCTTCCAAAGTAAAAGGTTTTATTAGATCAATATTGTCCTAATGTGTAATAATAGAAGGAATAGCCCCTAATAATTCATGTTCATCTTGAGTTGATTGCGAGACACGTGCAATAGTTTGATCTAGCAACTTTTTAAAAAATTGTACACCTTCTTCTTGAATTTCCTCAAATTTAGAAAGTTGATCCCCTAAGACAACATCTTGTATAGAGAAGACAGTTTTTGTTACTCTTATAAACTTAGCAGATGTGTCAAAATACTTTGTATTATGATCCCCCTCCTTCAACCACAAGTCTCTTGATTTTTGTCTCCAATATATTTCTTCTTGCTTACCTAACTCAGCCCACAATGATTGTGATTTTTTATGTGTGTCATATGTTTCTAAATCTAATCCATACTAGATAATATGCTCATGGACCCTTTCTAAATCCTTAGCTACCTCTTCCTTTTGAGTAAAAATATTCTTGGATACTTGCACATTCCATGTTCTAATTTGATTTTTGATGTGCTGTAATTTTTTGAATAATTGAAACATTTTTGTGCCTTTGTAAAATGGTGCACTAACCCACCACTATCATAGGAGAGGAAGGAAATGTGGATGCCTAAAGCACATTTTTTTGAACTTAAAGGAAGATCGATGCTGAGGCAGAGGAATCCCTTTAGATATGTGCAGCGAAATGGCATAATGGTCCGAACTTGCAAATGGTAGAATCTCTTATACAAAGTTGTAGCTATCTAGAAACCAATTTTGTGAAACAAGAAATCTATCAAGGCATTCAGCAATTTGCAAAAATTTATACCTTCGATTTGTCCATGTAAATTGATCCTTCTCTAGGAGAACATCCTTAAGAGCATTATCTGAAATGAAGAAGCTAAAATCTTCTATGGTCCTTTAAGATGGACATATCCCTCCTTTATTTTCTTGTAAAGACACTATTGCATTAAAGTCCCACCCAAGATCAAATTATGAAGAGCTAAACATTAAATGATGGTGGTTAAGGTATCCCACGACTTCTTCTTGTTAAAAGTAGATGTTGGACCATAGACATTAATCAATTTGAATGTGAGATGAAAACTTTTGATAATAATCAGTTGCCAATTGTTACCCCAGCTAACCAGTTCAACAGAGACTAATTTAGGATTCCATACTGTAATTAGACCACCATATGCTCCTTATGCTGGAACGTGAGTAGATTTCCATTTTACCCATTTTATGATTATTGCCTCAAACCTCTCCTGTGAAGTTTTAGTTTCCTGCAACATTATGAAATCTACCCCACATGCGTCTAATTGGCACTTGATCTAAGTACGTTTGTCAAAGGCATTTATACCTCTAACATTCCAGGATATCATTTTCATTGAAACTAAGGAGAGTAGCATGCCCTCCTTAGTCTTCTGCTAACTGAAAAATTTCCATCCAAATTAGTTTGTACCGCTGCATCTATTTCTTCCTTTACTTTCTCAACCTTATATTTTCTTCCTCTTCTTTTAGGGGATTAGTTGAAAATCTTTTGAAAAAGTAGGAGTCTAAGATAAAGAAAGGATTTGACAATAATGAAATTCAGGAGAAGGATACACGACCATGTCACCATTACCCTCTTGAATTACCATATCAATTTACATACGAGGTCCATTAACTTTAGGTAATTGTAGGTGATGATCCAGACCAACTGAAAAATCATCTTCACAGAATGATTCCTTCATAGCTATTTGATCAAATAATTCTAAACCCACTAAGTAAAGCAACTCTACAACCGTTTCTTTCAGATTAGCTGGAATCTTTTCCTTGTTACTATTTTGTGCAACCAAATTGTCATTTCCAGTCTTCCCATCTGTCAATGCTTGAAACTGAACTTGATTATGAGTTTTTAACAAATCTATCTCTCGAATCTTTATTATAATGTCAACAGGTTGCTTGGAGAATAACAATTGACAAACTAGGATATCCAAAAGACTAAGACAAGGGTAGGTAGAAATATTCGTGAAATAATATCTTGTCCTTGCGACAACTAGGGCTAACTGTTTAAGAATATGATTCTAAATTTATCACATACATGCAGTTGTTGAGATAAAACTAGATATCCCTACAAATTAGCGTGTTTAGAGAAAAAATCTATCTGAATCTAATGATTATCCAATAATATTGATGAACCCAAAGCCAAAGGTGTTTCCTCTTCATCTAGTATTTGTGTGCATGCTTTTGTTAGTTGTGCTTCAATGATATCATCAAGAACTATCATTTCAAATGCAGGCTTATAATCCCACAAAAGAACCTCGTTAGCTTCTAGGATTGGGGAATGGTGTGTACTTTTCAACAAGGGAGTATGGTTAATCTATTTGACTTTCTTGTGTAAGGAGAATACAATGATGAAAAATAGTTTCTAAAATTAACAAAAACGTTGAACATTCAGACCATTCTCATGTAAGAAACCTAGTGAAGGAGATTGTGGAACTTTTGAGTGGAGAGAGATTATATCATCCAGATCTACATTGTTTGTGCATGTTAAAGGATCCAAAGACAAGTCCTAGAAAACTTTATCTTCCTCTTGACCATGACCAGAACATTAAGAGATAAAATTCCCCAGTTGTGTGGAATGTTTGTTGACAGTTTGGGAATCATCGTTTACTACTTGCTGAATCCAAGACCCAAACCTTGAAGTGATGCTCAGCTGTCTTGGAATGGGTTTGTTTAAATCCACCAAAAGACATACTCTGGTTGTTAACTCTATTTGTTTATATGGAATTAAATCATGTTTGATGAAAATACCCATCCAGTTTGTAAAAGTTTCTATTAACTCTAAGTCTTGCATTAAAATCTTTTATGGATTCAACTCTATTCGCATGGATAGTCAAATTGTTTGGTTTAAAAGAATCTCCCAGGGGGATATTATTTGGGTATGACAGAAAACACTTATCCCCTTTTATGAGAAGATTATTCCTATCAGCTCCTAGAGGAATATTATTTGAGAATGATTGCAGTCCCTTATTTCTCAACTTGAAGAAATGATTGTTATCATAAACCTTATCATTCTGAATAAAGAAGAATTTCTGCCCAAATTATGCTTCTTTATTTTGAAGAGGGATATTATTAGGGAAGTTGAGACAGGCTTTCCCCAATGATCGATTTGTAAACCTTGATTTATTTTCCTTTACTCGACCGAAAGGCCCATTGGTTTGGTATTCCGACCCTTGATCATCTTCGTAGATGTCGAAGATCTCCTGCTTATCTTGGTTTCATGCTTTATTTTGGTTTTTAGAGGTGTTTGATTTGTGGAGAACGTCCATGAATTTTTAGCCTTTAAGGCTAGGGTCTCATGGAGGGGGGCTTCCTCAAAAAATAGAGCTGGGGCAACTGAGAATTTTTAGGAAAAAATTAAACATGGCGGTCTCATGAGTTTTGTTATGCAACCAGCTTAAAAATTTGAAGTACTAAATTTAAGGAAGTTTGAGAACAAAAAAAGGTAAAATTAATTAAATAAATATCATTTTCCCTCTTCATTTGATTTTGGTGAGAAATGGAATGTGCAGAATATTGACAATTGGCAAACAAATTTCCTAAGCTAGTGGGGCAATTTCTAGTCCCACCCTTTTTTTGCCTACTTCCTAAAAAGTAGGGGCTTCCTTTTTTGGGGGAAAAATTCCAATTAATTTGGTAGAGGAAAAAAATTTGCTCGTGGGACCATTTCTTCCTTAAAAATAGAGCCCAAGCCACTCCCATGAGACCCCAGCCTAAGATTTAGTAAGAATGATTACTATTTGAAAATAATTGTGTATTTTTTATGACTCCTTGACTAATATATTTAATATTTTTCCCTCTAAAATAGATCCAAACTAATCTCTCTGAATATTTTTTAGATAATTGAATTTAACATGCATGTTTATTAGTTAGTTGTGAGAGATATGTTCATTTGTGAGAAGCAACATTCAAGAGAAAATGAAAGAGAAGTTACTAAAATAAATAATATTTTTACATCAAAAATGTAAATGACAAGAATACAAAAATATGAATTTATAGCTCAATAAAAATAAATTATTTTATTTGTTCATATGATTCCCTATTAAATATTGATATCTATTTAAACTTTATAACATACAAATAAATAAGTACATAGATAGAAAACCTATAATCATTTTATTTACAACATACATATGGACACATGAATTTTACTTATTTAATTTATTTTTTTTATTTGATATAAAGAGCTATAATAAAAAATGAGCAATTAAAATTTTATATTAGAATCCTCTTTTTGATATTTGCTTTGATTATCAGTTATCTTAGTTTTATCCTAATTATGATATTCTCTATAGTAAATTTGATGAAAAAAGGATCTAGTTTCTTGAACTAGCAATGCATCTCGTTGAGATCACCTAAGTTGATATTCAAAGCATTAATTTACTTAACTATTATGGTTATTCTCTTGTCACCTTGAATTCTTAAGAAGAATAAGTGAATTTTAACATTATGTATAAAGTTCTTGATTGGTTCTAAATAAATAACAAATTATCTAATTTAAAAATTTATATCATTCAATCTCTCCTTCACCTATATCTTCTACTAAGAAAATTACCAAATCTTGTTTGGTTACACTATTTAATGATGAACCTAAAATATTAAAGCCTTTAAAATAAATAATAAATAGCAATATGAAAAGAAGGATTGGCTTGCATCCATAGTGACATATACTCGAATAAATAATGATCCCAAAGACAAATAAAATAATACATGAATGAGATTTTTTTAAAGATAGAAAAAAGAGATGAAGAAAGCTTAACGGGATAATGAACCAAACCCTACAACTTGGAAATTATAAAGGAAAAAAATTAAATCATCTCCAATCAAACAGTCACATAATAAAAACTTGTATAACCACTTGTAGATAAAATGAGGAATATACCACCTATCCTTTCAAGTGAAAATGCCACCACTTTGTGTAACATCCAAAAAAATTAAGAAAAAACATATTCTCAAAACAAGGCTAAAGAAAGGCTTATCTTGTTGGATAAACAGTGAAATAAATATCAAATAAAAAATATTCCATATTAAACAAATATGCACATAAATATATGTCAAAAAATATACCATACTTCATGGATGGTTAGTAGGACAAGGAAGAAGGAAGGTATGAATAGACTATAACTAACCATCCATGAAGTATGATCTGATTGTGAAAACATGAGACATGTGTGAGTAAATGTATTAAATCTCTACTGAGTAACACAAAATAGTATAAAACATATAAGTGAAATTAATCTAGCGCAATTATATTTATAGGTAAATTTAAACCAAGTCGATAATAAAACTTCACACTGAACCCTCTTGAAGTAATAATTGATAAGTAAGCTAATTACTAAAAAATGAGTCCCAACAACTAGAACTAATAGGACAATCATGTAAAAATCAAAATATCTCACAATTGTAGTAAAGGGTAAAACCTTGAGGAATAAATACTATCCAAAATATGAACTAATACAAATTAAGGACTCACGAATAGCCAAGGATAAAATCATCAACCCAATCATGTCACAACACAAGATAATCAGGCAATGCTAAAGTTTTAGTGAATATGTCTACATAGATGTATTGTGAAATGCAATACATATATATCTCATTTTGCTTCATCATTTTATGCTCTCGGGATTGTAATAAATGTGAATGATACTTTAATTTTAAAATAGAGAATAGTAGGATGATTAGGTGGTAATCCAAAAATTAATTTCAAGTCATTGAATCCATAGAACCTCTTGAATAGCAAGTACTACACCTTAATACTTGATCTAAATTGATAATAATTTATTAGTACATTTATTTTTCTATGGCCATGGACATAGAATAGAACCAAGGAATGGATTACCAAAAAGTGGATTTCCATGAGTCAAGATCACTATTCCAGTCAACTAAAATGAAGCCTACCATCTAAGAAGCTTAGAATGTGTACAAATTGTCAAAATGTGTGTTATTCTAAATGGACCTCAAAATATACTTGTTGACCTTCTAATAACTCTTATAAGTATCATATTAAGAGTAGAATACAAGCCCAAAACAAATTTATCATATTAAGTGTGGACCATCAAATATGAAAGACTTGAAACTAACTATTTGTACAAAGTAGCATTGACGGTAAGTGTGGTGCAAGTGGTAGTCAAAGTAAGATCAAATTGGAGTGGTGTGGAAATAGGCCTATCATTAGCCATTATAAAGACTGGTACTAGTAGTTTGTGCATGGGTGTGACAAGAACTTAAAGGATTTCCAATTAAAGATCTAGCCTCCTCAATCTAGTATGAGGAGGGATTTCCAATTAAAGATCTAGCCACCTCAATAATATCATCATCCCATCTACAAAAAATGTGAGGAGAAGATGTTTTGGGTGGTGGAACATTAGGACTATAATCTTTTTTATTGTTGAAAATGGGGTTCACTAGTCTAAACATGCAAACTAATAACCAAACATATTCACATCAACTTTCATTGGGGAAATAACAAATAGGCCCAACTTCAGACCTATGGGATAGTCAAGAATAATGATTGCTTGTCTAGTTGAAAATAGATGCAATTGGATAAGACAAAATGATTAAATACAATAACTAGGGATAATGATGCAAAAGTGAGTAATCAGCATAAAAAGAAAGCTACATATCAAATATGTAGAATGACACTTTACTTTTAGAAAAGAGAATATTAGGATGATTAGGTGGTAATCCAAACTTTGTGACAAGTCATTGAATCAATAGAACCTCTTGGATAGCAATGTCGGCATTTGATTGAAGATTGCATTGATGAACTTTTATGTTGTTGTTAATGTCAATTGTAACCGGTAATAATGTTGTAATGATGTCATTTTGCAACCAGTAGGTGAGTTAACGAAGGAAACCAGTATTACATAAGAAGTAGTGAGATCAACCGGTAACCCTTGTTTAATTGCTAAAGTAGACGATAGTTGGCTTTGGCATCAGAGATTTTATCATATAAATTTTGATAACATTGTCAAAGTCAGTAAGAGGTTTGCCTTAGTTGGACAAACCGCTGAATGCTCTATGTAGGGAGTGTCAGTTAGGACAATGACACCCTCAACTTTTAAGAGAAAATCTTTCTCAGCAAAACATTCGTTAGATTTGGTTTATACAAATCTTTGTGGACCAATAAGGACTAAAAGTATTCAAGGTGATAGATACTTTATTATCTTCATTTATGATTGCTCAAGAATGTTGTGGGTCACATTCTTGAAGGAAAAAACAAAAGCCTTTAGTAAGTTCGAGGCATTCAGGGCCTTAGCTGAAAAGGAAAGTGGTAAGAAGATAAAGTGTCTGAGGACTGAGCAAGGTGGTGAATTTACTTCAGAGGAATTCACTAGATATTGTGAAGATAATGAAATTAAGAGGCAGCTTTCTGCACCGAGGACACCACAGCAAAATGGTATTACAGAGGAACAATCGATCAGTTGTTGAAGCCTCTAGAATGATGCTAATACAAAGAGGAGTAGCAAAAACATTCTGGAGAGAAGCGGTCAGCACAGCTATCTACTCTAAGAACCAAATATTGGTAAAGAGAGGTAAGGATAAAACTCCTTATGAATATTGGTATGATAGATCACCTAATGTCATTTATTTTAAGATTTTTGGCAGTAAATGTTTTATCAAGAGAGGTGACTATGTTAGTAAGTTTGAGGCTAAAAGTGATGAAGGCATATTTCTTGGTTACTCCACCAAGAGTAAGGCCTACAAATGTTACAACAACCAAACATAGAGAATCATTGAGAGTGTTGATGTTCGAGTGGATGAGTATCCTGAAGTTCCAGAAGAAACCAGTAAGGAGAAGAAGGAAGATGAACCTTACATGCTGATTTTGGAACCAAAACCGAAGAAGCCAGAAGCTGGTGAAGTGAATACTCTACTACCAGTTCAACCGAAACAAGTAGATTAAGAAGAAGATGATGATAATGAGGAAGAAGAACTTGAAGATAATGATCATGTTATTCCAAGGTATGCGAGACTCAGTCATAATCTTGACTAGATTATTGGAGATAAAGATGTTGGAGTGTTAACTAGAAGAAGAATTAAAGAGAATTCTTGCATGATCTCCACTATTGACCCTAGAACTCCTAAGGAAGCATTTGGAGATGATCACTAGATCAAAGCTATGGAAGAGGAACTTGACCAGATTGAGAAGAACAATACATGGACCCTAGTACCCAGACCGGTGAATAAAAATGTGATAGGTACTAAATGGGTATGCAGGAATAAACTAAACGAATATGGAGTAGTAGTCAGAAACAAAGCTAGATTGGTATGCAAAGGTTATGCACATGAAGAAGGAGAAGACTATGGCAAGATATTTGTACCAGTTGCTAGATTGGAAGGTGTTAGGACTCTACTTGCATTTGTAGCATATAAGTGATTCAAAGTATATCAGATGGATCTGAAGTCATCATTTCCAAATGGAATACTGCAAGAGGAAGTATACATTGAACAGCCAGATGGTTTTGCTTTGACTGATGCAAAGGATATGGTGTGTAAACTACACAAGGCACTATATGGTTTGAAGCAAGCACTGAGAGCATGGTATGAAAGACTACATTCACACCTGATGAAGATAGGTTTTCAGAGAACCAGTGAAGATAGCAATATATATCTCAAATCTGAAGGAGATAAGATACCAGTTAGTGAAGTGTTTGTAGATGATATCATATTTGGAGGCAATGATGACATGAGTGATGACTTTACAAATGAGATGAAAAGTGAATTTGAAATGTCTGTAGTAGGAGAGATCAAATTCTTCATAGGTTTGCAAATTCAACAGATAAAGAGTGGTATGTTTATAACACAGTCTAAATATGTGAAAGAGGTATTGAAGACATTTGGAATGAGTGACTGTAAACCAATTGGGACACCAATGGTTACAGGGTGTAAATTTTCTAAGGAGGATGATGTCGCATCTATTGATGAAAAGGAGTACAAATCAATGATAGGGAAACTGCATTATGTTGTTCACAGCAGACTGGATATTGCTCATGCAGTTGGTTTAGTTGCCAGATTTTAGAAGAATCCAAAGGAGATACACTTGATTGCAACAAAAAGGATATTCAAATATTTGAAAGGTACTATTGACTATGGATTATGGTATCCATATGCAGGTAACTTTGATTTTAATTTTTATACAGATGTAAACTGGGAAGGTAATATTGATGACAGGAAGAGCACAACCAGTGGTGCATTCTTTCTTGGAGAAAGACTTGTTTCTTAGAGCATTAAGAAGAAAAGTTGTATATCACAATCCACTGTTGAAGCTGAATATGTTGCAGCGTATATGAATTGTACCCAGGCAATCTAGATGAAAAACATTCTAGAAGGATTCAAGTTGAAGATCACAAAACCAATAAATATTTTATGTGACAACACTAGTGCAATAAATATTTCAAGGAACCCGGTGTTGCATGCTAGAACCAAGCATATTGAGCCGAAATATCATTTCTTGAGGGAGAAAGTGCAGAGTAAAGATGTATTATTGAAGAATGTATCTACCAAGGAACAACTAGCGGATATCTTTACTAAACCTCTGCCTAAGACTACTTTTGAGTATCTTAGAGGTCATCTAGGGGTTGTGCCTATAGAATTTTGAACCTGACCTATCCTCTCTGAACCAACTGATTAGAAAACAATAACAGCAAAAAGAATAAATTGCAAAAAGAAATCACAATGCAGAATAAAAAACAAAGTGCCCTGTTTTTTGGAATTGCACACACCAATTTCTTTATTGAAGCTTAATTAAAAAATTACATAGAGGTTGTATATATAAGAATTTGCAGCCTAAAAGAATTAATAATAACTGCAGTTCTAAATATATTCCTAGCATTGCATGGAAAGCTACTAAGGCTCTCAAACTAAAAAAAGCAAACTACTCCCTAAATTAAGAATACAATAAGTGCATGCACAGCATGCTTTATTTACTAAAAACAAACTCATGCAAAAAACAAAACTAAAAATAGTCCTAAGGATTAATGCATGTTGGACTACATACTTTATTTGCATGAATAAACAAAAAAACTATTAACTAAATTAATCTAGTTGCATGCTAGAGCAGCATCAATTATCAACATACTCCCCCTTGATGCTGAGAGGGCTCACAATCTTATCTCACAGTGCTATAAACTGAGCTTTTGCAACCGCTTTGGTGAATATATTTGCTAGCTAATCCTAGGTGTTGATGTGCTTCAATTCGACATCCTTCTTCTGCACCAAATCTCGTATGAAGTGATATTTCAAATCAAAATGCTTTGTTCTGCTATGATGAACCGGATTCTTAGCTAACTTGATGGCACTCACATTGTCACAATATATCATTGTAGGCTGAATTTGTTTTTCTCCAATTTCTTCCAAAACTTTTCTGAGCCAAAGAGCTTGTGTACCTGCTGAGGTAATTGCAACATACTCTACTTCTGTAGATGAGAGGGAAACAATACTTTGTTTTTTTGAGCTCCAGGTAATTAAACCAGAACCAAAAGAAAAACAATTTCCAGATGTAGATTTAAGATCATCCATACTACCTCCCCAATCTGAATCACTAAAGCCTACAAGATTGAACTTTTCAGAAGAGTAGTAATGAATACCAAAACTTAAATTCCCTTTCACATACCTCAAAATCCTCTTGGCTGCCTTCATATGTATTTCAGATGGATTTGTCATATACCTTGAAACAAGTGAAACTGAATAGGCAATATTAGGCCTTGTGTGGATTAGAAACATCAAACTCCCCACAATACTTTTTTAAGTTGTCTCATCAACTAAATAAGCACCATCATCTCTACATAACAAATCTACATGAGCACTTGGAGTGGAGGCAGGGTTACAATCAGTCATATTAAATTTCTTCAGCATATCCTGTGCATACTTTGTTTGACAAATGAAAATCTCATCCTTACTTTGATAAACCTCCATTCCTAGAAAATATTTCATCAGACCAAGATCTTTCATCATAGCAGCTTTGAATTCATCTTTCATCTTAGAACTACTACCCATATACAAAAGATCATCAACATACAAACTTATGATGAGAATATCAGTACCTTCTTGTTTGTAGTAAAGGGTAGGATCACTCTTACTTCTCTGGAAGCCATTCTCCTAAAAGTATCCATCAATCCTGGCATACCACGCTCTTGGTGCTTTCTTGAGGCCATACAAAGCCTTCTTCAACTTGTAGACATAATTATCTTTTCCTTCCACTTCAAAACCTTGTGGCTGCTCCACATATACTTCCTCTTCTAAGTACCCATTCAAGAAGGCACTTTTCACGTCCATATGATGTATGCTCCACTTCTTTTGAGCTACTAATGAAATCAGCATTCCTATGGTCTCTTGTCTTGCTACTAGTGCAAATGTCTCCTCATAATCAATTTCATACTTTTGTGTGAAACCTTTAGCAACGAATCTCGCTTTGTGTCTTTCAACACTCCCATCACTGTTAAACTTGCTCTTGTAGACCCATTTGGTGCCAATCCTTTTTTTGTCATGTGGAAGTTTTGTTAACTCCCAAGTGTCATTCCTATGAATGGAATCTATCTCTTCTTCCATGGCTTTCACCCAAACTTCATTAGTACATGCATCTTCAAAACATGATGGTTCAAAATCAGCCTTGGCTAATAAAGCAAAATTCACTATCTCACCTATTGGGTTTTCTTCATGTACTTGATTTCCACTCTTCTAGTAGATATCACTCAATCTCCTTACCTTCCTTGTAGAACTTGGAGAAGAAGCTAGACTTGAACTTGGTACTAAAGAACTTGATGAAGGATTGCTTGGTGGAGTTAAACCACTGGATATAGAAACATTAGTTGGCTACTCATGATCAATATCAACAATTATATCATCATTCAAAATAGATTTTGGCTTCTCAACATGGCCTTTTTTATGACCATAAACTCCCCCTTCATCAAAAATCACATCTCTTGAGACAATAATCTTGTTAGTGAGGGGATTATACAATCTATAAGCCTTGCTTTTCTCACTATATCCAATAAAAATACATGACTCACTCTTTGCATCTAACTTCTGTCTATTTTGATCAGGTACATGCACATAAGCCAAACAACCAAAAACTTTGAAATGATTAACATTGGGCCTTTTTCCATACCAAGCTTCATAAGGAGTCATCTTTTCTAGTGCGTTGGTGGGGCTATGATTAAGGATGTACACAGTTGTAGCAACTGCATCTCCCCAATAAGAATTTCTCAATCCCTTGGTTTGTAACATGCACCTTTCCATTTCAACCATAGTACGATTCTTCCTTTCAGCTACTCCATTCTGTTGAGGTGTGTATGCAGTAGTAAGTTGCCTCTTGATGCCATTAAAATCACAATAATCTTGAAAAGCCTTTGAGCAAAACTCTCCTCCACGATCAGTCCTTAAACATTTGATCTTGCACCCTTTCTCATTTTCCACAAGGGATTTAAACTTCTTGAATGTATCCAAGGCTTCATCTTTGGCCTTTAAAAAATATACCCAACAATTTTGTGAGTAATCATCAATAAAAGTGATGAAATATGATGACTTACCCAAACTCTTAGTCTGCATAGGACCACATATATCTGAATTGAACAAGCTGAAGTGGGTGATGAGCCATCCATGCATTGCCCTTTGGAAACTTTTCTCTTGCATGCTTTCCTTTAGCACAACCTTCACAAACCTCCTTGTGTTCCTCAACCTTGGGCAAACCAGAAACTAATGCATGTGAGGTTAGAAACTTCAAACTATGAAAATTTAAATGCCCATACCTGAGATGCCATAACCAACTTGAATCCTCATAAGCCATATTTGTCAAACTATTGTTATGTTCACCAAACCTCAAGGGGGACATCCTATTTCTTGTCATAGGAACAACAGTGATCACCCTATTACTCTTATTCTTATCATAGATATTACATGTCTTATTCTCAAAGACTACTTTATAATTTTTCTCACATAGCTTCCCAACACTTAACAAATTGTGCTTCAATTGTGGAGTATAATAAATATCATGAATACTCTTTATACCTTCTTTTGTTTGGACCTCCAAAACTCCTTTGGCAGCAACCTCTAATGATTTATCATCACCAAGCTAGATCTTGGATTTGAAACTTCCATCCTTTGTTGAGAACAACTTCTCATTCCCTGTCATATGGTTAGAGCATCCAGAATCTAGGTACCAAACATCTTCACTAGTATTTTCACCCTTGGCATAAGATAAAAATAAGTGATCAGGAGGATTCTCACTACTTTCTTGAGCATAGTTAGCACTTTTACCTTCTTTCAATCTACATTCTCTTTCAAAGTGGACATACCTATTACAATGGTAACATTGAACATTTCTCTTATCAAATCTACCTCTACCTCTTCCTCTGAAGCCACCACTTCCTCTTGATCCACCTCTTCCTCTACCTCTTGAAGAATTTTGGCTTTGCCCTTTACCTTGGCCTTGATTGATTTTGGCACTACTACTGCTTGCATCTTCATTTTTTGTGATTAGCAATTTAGATGAAAATGCTTTCTCTACACCTTCAAAAGAATCTTTCAATCTTTCTTCATGAGACATCAAGGATCCAACCAGTTGATCAAACTGTAGTTTTGTCAAATCCTTGCTTTCTTCTATGATTATTGCTACATGATTCCATCTAGGTGTCAAAGATATCAACACCTTTTTTATCAAAACTTCATTGCTTGCAATTTCCCCAAGTGTAGCCATTTTATTGACCACATCTTTGACTCTGACACAATAATCACTTATACTTTCAGCTTCTTGCATATTCAAATTCTCGAACTCTCGCTTCAATGTCTGAAGCTTGACCACTTTAACTTGATCACTACCTTGGTAAGCTTCTTGTAGAGTCTTCCAAACATCTTTGGCAGTTGTTGCTCCTGATATTCTTGGAAATAAGCTCTTATCAAGAGCTATCTGAATGTGAAACAAAGCTTGAGCATTCTTTTTTCTTGCTTCCTTTCTTGCTATTCTGTCATTGGCTATAAGGGCATTCCAATCAGCTGGCTCTTCATAACCTGATTCAATAATCTCCCACAAATCTTTTCCAATCAAAAAGGTCAGCATCTTAATGCACCAATAATCATAATCATTCCCATCAAATTTTGGAATTGGCATATTGTTAGAATTCGACATGATTAACTTTGGTGAAATTCCAACAATAAAACTTTAACCCAAAACAATTTTACCTACTCTGATACCACTTGTAGAATTTTGAACCTGACCTATCCTCTCTGAACCAATTGATTAGCAAACAATAACAACAAAAAGAATAAATTGCAAAAAGAAATCACAATTCAGAATAAAAAACAAAGTGCCCTGTTTTTTGGAATTGCACACACCAATTTCTTTATTGAAGCTTAATTAAAAAATTACATAGAGGTTGTATATATAAAGAATTTGTAGCCTAAAAGAATTAATAATAACTGCAGATCTAAATATATTCCTAGCATTGCATGGAAAGCTACTAAGGCTCTCAAACTAAAAAAAACAAACTACTCCCTAAATTAAGAATACAATAAGTGCATGCACAACATGCTTTATTTACTAAAAACAAACTCATACAAAAAAAAAAAAAATAGTCCTAAGGATTAATGCATGTTGGAGTACATGCTTTATTTGCATGAATAAACAAAAAAACTATTAACTAAATTAATCTAGCTACATGCTAGAGCAACATCAGTTATCAACAGTGCCCCTACATGAGGTCAATTGAGAAAGATGTGGATTACATAAGTCTCGAAGCTAATTGAAGAATCTTGAAGTAGGATTGGTGTACAGTGGAGTTATTCCACAGGGGGAGCATCAAGTTGTAGGTTGATGATGCAAAACAGAGAAGTATGACACTGCATGTTTTATTCTCACTTTGGCATTGTTGTCAAAGGGGGAGAAGAACTATATGATTATGGGGAGAAAAATTGTATGATTGATAGAAATAATATCTATAGCCAGTTACCAGCTGAAGACGTGGAGACTCAGTTAAAGAAGAGTACATGGTAAAATGTAAACCAGGATTCCTATACTTGTGTATGTGCATTACTCTCAATCATCACAATCAAGGGTATTGATATTTGTATTGTCATCAATGCCAAAGGGGGAGATTATTGGAATTTGATTAAAGATTGCATTGATGAACTTTTATGTTGTCATTGATGTCAATTGTAACCGGTAATAATGTTGCAATGATGTTGTTTTGCAACCAGTAGGTGAGCTAGTGAAGGAAACCGGTATTACTTAAGAAGCAATGAGATCAACCGATAACCCTACTTGTTGATGTGCCAAACCCTAACTTATGGATCTTGGTGAATCAGTTGTATTGGTTTATGATCAAATGATGAACGGTAATGATTATGCCACGTATGCCTATTGTATGTGAAGAGTTTCAAATGGTTTTTGGTGCATAGACATAATGATTTTATCTTGGGAATGAGAGAGTGCATTGCATGAAGTGGAAACCGCATGATGAGTTACAGGAATCGATGAAGCGGTGATCAAGGAGTAGTCGAGGTTGTCTTGAACAATGTGAAATGATTGATATGTAATCCAACGGTCATACTTGAACCAATTTGTTTGTAATCTCTATGAAATCTTAGGTTTGTGATGTGTTACCAACCTATTGTTTTGCTTATAAGGTCGATGAGTTGTTTTGTTGTAGTGTTGGCAATTTTGGTTAAGTGTAAGAGTGATTGGTTGCCAAACCAGAAGGTGTATTTACAGTATGTGTAAAGGCAGATAGAAGCATGAAAAGGATCTGATCAAGAAGAGTAATGCTATTTACTAGATTAGTAAACCCTTGTTGGTCTCTAAAAATTACAACAGTCAAATCCCTTATCCGAGTAAGCTTTAACAGGATTAGTGTTATCTAAATCCTCTAACTAGGTGATCCATTAGCTTGGATTTCAAATACTCTACCGAGGTTACTCCTAATAGGGTATTACTTCTAATAGGGCATTATAGTCAATCCCTTAATCGAGTGATCCCTAACAGGATCTTTTCCTAACAGGACTTTTTGTAAAAGCTTTAACAGGCTTGGCTCCTAACGGGGTGAAATCTAGAAGAGTTCAGAATACTTTTGGGTATTCATCCCCACCGTGGTTTTTCCCATTTGGGTTTCCACATCAAAATCATTGTGTCAAGTGGTGAATGGTTTTTGTGGTTATGTTTGATATGGATAATTTTCTTAACTGTTAAATCCACTTAGATATGACAAGTTGACCAGCAGTAATCTGAAATGTGTTTTTACTCTTGTCAGTAAAGTATTTGGATGTTTTGGTTAAATGGTTTGAGATTTTCAGATTTTTTATATTGTTATTTTGATATGCCTGTCAAACCAGTAAACTAACATTGCTATTGAAGTTTGTAGTTCAGTGTTTGAACCAGTTAGTTCTGACATAGGCTTGGGAGGTTGTTTTTTAGTTTGATGAAAGTTTAGTCAGTTTTCCATCTACTGATTCACCCCCCCCCCTCAATAGTTGTTCAGATCCACATTGATTCATCATACCAACAAGAAAGTACTACACCTTAATACTTGACTTAAATTGATGGTAATTTATTAGTACTTTTACTCTTATATGACCATGGACATAGAATAGAACCAAGGAAAGGATTACCAAAAAGTAGATTTCCATGAGTCATGGATCACCATTCTAATCTCCTAAAATGAAGCCTACCATCTAAGAATCTTATAATGTGTACTAATTGCCAAAATATGTGGTATTCTAAATGGACATCATTCTAATAACTCTTATAAGTATCATACTAAAAGTAGAATACAATCCCAAAAAAGTGCTATCATATTAAGTGTGGGTCAAATATAAAAGACTTCAAAATAACTATTTGTAAAAAGTAGCATCGACAGTAAATGTGGTGTAAATGGTAGTCAAAGTAAGATCAAATAGAAGTGGTGTGGAAGTAGGCTTATAACTAGCCATTATAAATACTAGTACTAGAAGTTTGTGCATGGGTGAGACAAGAACTTAAAGAATTTCCAATTAAAGATCTAGCCTCCTCAATAGTATCATGAGCCCATCTATGAAAAATGTGAGGAGGAGAAGATGTTTTTGGTGGTGGAAGAATAGGACCATAAACTTTTTGATTGGTGAAAATGGCGTTCAGTAGTATAAACTGTTGGAATCCAATAACACTGAGAGGGGGGGTGAATCAGTGTTATACCGGAAAGAACAATTTTAGCCTTGTTAGAACATGCATACACCAACCGGTATACCGGTACATATAGAATTGAAAGAAGTAAAGCAACCAATAAGACAAACACATAAATGAACAACATAACACAGAGAGTTATACGTGGAAAACCTCAAAGAGGAAAACCACGGTGGGATTTGTGACCCACAATATCAATTCACTAGCCATATGAAGAGATATTATAAAATATAGGGGGGTTGCACTTGCAGGAAGGCTTATAGCCTAGAGCACACTGCTCAATCACAAAAGGAGCCTCACTGACTACTTATACATCTAGACTATAATCCGAAGAAGTGAGTGAACTGCTAAGATAGCATCTTCTATGCCAGAATACAGTTCCAGTTAAGCTCTATTTGTTCTGATATGAAACCCTAAACCCTTTACTGAAATAATCCTTACATAAATATCCTCACATACATGATCTCCCTGATATATTTGGCATCATATCACATATTCCATAATCTCCTATTACAACCATCATCATCATCATATCAAAATGATCTAATCCAACTAACCTATATACCCTATACAATTTGTCATGCCTTATGTTGGCTTACAAAGGTATATACAATATCAAGTTACATTTCGGCTAGATAACATAAATACATGAATATCAAAATCAATTGTCGATGTCGGATCCAAGAGATGTCGACCTCCAATACTGATAACTATATTCTAAACCATGTCAACCTTCATTGTCGGTAACCAAAGAAATCCTTCTATCCTACCAGTGTTGGTGTCAGTGTCAGTGAAGTGTCTGTCGATACACCACTCAACCAAAACATGAAGCTGGAACAAGATACCATGTTTCCATCAATGACAACATAGTGAAACCAACCAATTGAGTGTCAATTTCCAACAATCTCCCCCTTTGGCATTGATGGCAACACTCATGTGAAAAATGGTCTTGGCTTCATCTGTCGGTTTCATCCTTCCTGCTCCCCCTGAGTTGAGTATTCATCAATGATCATAATCAAAAGTAGTCTATACTCCCCCTAATGTATACAACTTCTACTCTTTTTTACATCTATATCACTCCCCCTTTGACATCAATGCCATCAACAAAAAAATTCCCAAAAAGAATGCCAAAGATCCAAAACCGGGACAAAGAATGAAAGGTACCATTCAATGAATATCCCTAAATATCTTACCGGAGCCTAAAAAATTTTAAAAATTTTGGATATTCCTTCTCCAATAGCTCAAGATAAGTATCCCAGCCAAATTTGAAAGTGACGAAAATAGATACAAGTCCATTTAGCATATGTGCAAATGATTCTTTCTCATTTAACACTGTCGGTGTGGACTAATTCCTAACCATATCCATACATTCTTTTTCATGTACACTGAGTGAATTTAACCGGGGACTCACCAAGCCTCTAAGACTTCTAGCTCTCCTTATGATTTTGTCTTTTTCCTTCTCAAGAATAGAAATTTGGGCCTCCAAAACCAAAATTTGACAATCAATGGATGTAGTCAATGAATTTAATCCATCAAAAGAATTGGCTATACTTACAATTTTCCCTTGAGATTCCTTAATCTTTTTATCCACATTCACTGTATGTATATCTGTGTTACAACATACCCTGTATATATTTGTACACCACTTTAAAGAATTATCTATTAGTTTCACCTTCTCATCAATATTTTTCTTCTTAAATTCAATCACTTGATCAAATGTAGCTCTTTTAGCCTGAGTGAACCTCTCCAGTTCTTGTCGGTTCAAAATCTATTGCAAGGATTGAAAATCCTTTGAAATGTGCTCAGTAATTATCTTAAGTTTGTCGGATGGGCTTGCTTCACTGTCAAGCTTGCAATTCAGGACTAGTTTGTGTAAAACAGTGATTGACTGATCAATAATCCTTTTATCTGTAGATCCCTGCTTCATCAATTTTTATGCAGCCATCATCATGAGTTCAGTAGGACTCATCTCTGCTATGTTTTTCTTTCCAGCCTTCGAGGTGTCAATTGATAACAATGATGGATCTACAACCGGTTCCCTGTCGGATTCCCTTTTTTTCTCTTCAGATGATTTATCCTTTGTAGCTTCCTCACTTGCATCGGTGGCTTCACCACTTGGTGCAGTCTCTCTAACTATCGGTTCTTCTCTAGGAACTATAGCCTCAACCTGTACATTTGTATCTGGAGGATTGTTGTCCTCAACATTAGTATCTTGTACAATATCAACCTTTTCACTCTCTGTATTTTTTGATATCTCAATGTTTGTCTGTACATGTGTATCTACTGAGGGCTTAATTTCCATTATCTTAATGTCCTTCAAAATTGAGGGTGAAGCACCCATAATACCCTTTCCTTTCCCTTCAACTGGGATGTCTGTAGTATCCTTCTTTGATTTTGGTGAAGTAAATAAACCTCTGTTCTCTTCAAAGAACTTAACCCATGCCTTGTGGATCTGCTTTATTATCTCATTTACTCTTCCTAACATAAGACTGGTTATTCTATGTTTGTTGTTAAAGACCTTTCTATCTACCACCTCAAGTGTCCTTTCCATTTCCTCTAGAACAATAGTAACACAAACAGATAATAGGTCTTGAATTTTTATGTGTTTGTCTTCATGTATTGTCGATAGCCTTCTAGCATCTAGCATATCATATAATTTTGTCGGTATTTGGTTTTCAATTTCTGTCAAGGCTTTCTTATAAATATCCAAATATAACAAAACTTCCTCCTCTACTTCTCTTTGTTCAACATTATCTAAACAATCATAATAAAATTGTATATTCTTTAACATGCCATCCTTAGTTATTTCATCAACTAATTATGCACAAGTTTTTTGTGGAATGATGGTTACATTACCAGATTGAATTGTCATATCAATGTTAGCCTTCTTCTTCCTTTTTGCAGTACCGGATGGAGCTGAAGTTGTTACTTTTGGTGCTTTCTTCTATGTCGGTAACTTGATAGTAACTTTTATAACCGATTGTCTTTTAACCTCTGCCTTGGTTTCTTTTGTTTTCTTCCTTATAACCCTTTTGAATGTCAGGGGTGTATCATCCTCCGATGTATACTCTATTGTAATAGGATCAATGTGTACTTCAGGTTCCTTCCTCTTTCTGCCTTTCTCTGGGACAACATCAATTAATGCTTTAATGTCCTATGAAACCTTCTCTACAAACTCGCTTGCTTTTCCTTCCTGCTTCTCTCTTTTCTTCTTATTGAACTTTGTTTCAACCTCTTGAGTCCTCTACTTAGCAATACCATGGGGCTTCTCAACCACATCAATAGGTGCATCAATCAACATTTTTGCACAAGCCTCAAGGATCTGCCCATCAACTTCATAACCCATTTCCTCAACCCAAAACTTTCGGGTCTTAACCGCTTCCATAAGTGTTTCATCCTTCTTCACCATGAAGCATATGTCAGTTGAGTATTTTTCAACAATATGCTTAGGAACCCTTTCCCTAGATTTCATAGACTTCTGTAATCCCTTAAAATATCCCCATACTTTATCATCTCTCTATCTGACTAAAGTAGCAATTGAGTATTTCAATTGTCTCCCTATCGGGATATCAAATGCCCATTGCCTCTTCCCAAAACCGGGAGTGTAATTCATGAAAAATAGCATTAAGCAGACAATTAATTTTCCATACCAGAAAGTTCCTTTCTTTTCACCTTTAATCTTTCCTAGGTTTATCAGTAGTTCATCTAACATCCAACCACATAGATCTAGTTTCTCATTTTCTCTTATCATTTTGTAAGCTGCAAAAATGCAGGAATTAGAAACAGAATTTAGTCGGTTTGACTGAGTTACCTTGTAACCAGTGATCATGCTACCGAATTTGATGTCTGTGTCGATGATAGTGTGTATTCTCATAGATCTCCTATCATATGTCGCGTCAGTGATTTTGTTGGCATAGTCATTAGAGACCTTCTTATCTGGATGTTGCCCAGGCTGTGGCAAACCGGTGAGAGCCCTGATGGCTTCCTTGGTGATCTTGTAAGGTCTATCCAACTAAATAAACTCTCCATGAACTATGCTCAAAACATACCTAATGATTTCATCTTTGAATTCTGGAATGTCCATAATTTCGGTAAACCCTAAGTCTTCAATGTGCTTGTATTCTGGTTTGATCTTTCCATAATCTCCCATAAGCTCGCTCATGTACATGTCCTTTATCCTCGATGTTCCTAAATCCTCAATGTGACAATGTATGTATACCCTAACATCTTTGACATAAACAACTCCCTTTGAAACACAAGAAAATGCTCCAACCAAATCATCCAAGGTAGCCACATGTGGATACCGCTTGAAAATTGTCCTTGGATGGTCCTTGACCTCTACAACAGCCAGGTTTGCAACAAAGATAGGAATATATGATTATCTCGCTTCCATGATTAAAGAAAAATACCTAATGATCGCTTCTGGTGAAAAACCCTAACAAACTCTTCCAGTCGGTAGTGAAATCACTCAACAAGATATCAGATCACACTGAATAGACTTTGATCGCTCTGGGTCACTCTTAATCATTGCCAAATCGCTCTGAATGCAAGGTGATCAAGAATGAAGTGAATTAGACCTTTTATGCTCCAAGAAAAACCCTAATATTTCATTCACATCAATGACTGTTGGTGAAAGATACCGGATCTCGAATAGAACATCTCTATGTCGGATAAGAATCTCCAATGTCTGGAACATTTTCTAGAACCTCTTCCCGGGGCATATGCAAAATCTTCATGAATTTTGCCTACCCCTAAGGCATCTCCCTCAGTTACCGGTTGAGCTTCCTGCTAGTGCAGGAGCAACCTCCTTTGTTGGATAAGTAACCAATGCATTCCCTTTTGTTGATTGTTCTTCAGTCTACCTGACCCATCTCTGGATATGATCTTGCCAGATTTCATGGACATTTTCTTTCCATTTCTCATTTGATCCTCCATTACCAATTGGTGGATTTCTGCTTCTACAAAATTTAGCAATATGTCCAACCTTATTACATGCATAACATGTAACATTATTCCTTTGAATTGCTTTGCTAAAACCGGTGAAATTGCTTGACCTGCACTGATTAGCCATATGTCCAAATTTTCCACATGCATAGCATTTAGCATTCATTCTACAATCTTTTGTCTTATGACAATACTTATGACATTTAGAACATTTACTGGGAACAGAATCAGGCTTCTGATTTTCTCTATTTCTACATTGCCTAGCCATGTGACCAAATTTATTGCAAACAAAACATCTACCTTTAAATTTATAAGCATTAAACTGCCTTACCGGTGCCTTATGGTTTTGATCTTCATTAGCAGTACCAGAACTTTGTCCTTGCTCAAATCCAAGTCCACTGGGATCTCCAATCTATCTTTGTCTCTTTAATAACTCATCTAGTTGTGCTCAGCTAATCTTGAATTTTTCTTTATACTCACTTGCAGTAGTTAGATCTTCTCTCAGAATTATCATTTGTCTCTCTGTTGCCATTTTTGATGATTATGTTGTGATTGTCATTGATGGACACACACTTGCATTGAGATCACTTTTGTATGTATAAGTTAAAGCTCAACCGATACTTGTTCCAACCGGTATGATGCATTATAGTCCTTAGACTATTGGTGTTTTACAGAAAGTGATTACCGATCTGAAGCGGTATGTTGACCCCAAGCGGTTCGAGGATCTCAAGCGGTATGAAGGATCAAAGCGGCAGAACACATATTTCTCAGTCTTCATTTTGTCAAACCAACAACCGGTATTTTGCTTAAACTGACATTTTGTATGAACTGGTAATACTCTGTGATGAGTTACCAACCGACATTTTGTGATGAGTTACCATCCACCGATTGTTTGACGGTGCCGACACTTCAACGGTGCTTTTTGTGTCGTGGTACAAAATATGTCTAGATGCATTGAACCTAGGAAATTGTATTGTAATCCTATTGGACCGACATGAAATCAGATTCCTTTATAAGGACATCATGTCTAGGGTTTTAGGTTGTTGCTAGGGTTTTAGGTGGTTGATGAGTTAGAGAGAGTATGAATGTGTAGAAGACTGAAGTAATGCTAGAATGCATTAGGAATGAGCTATCAAGGATCTAACCAAGCAATCTGTGCTATTAGCTAGATCACTCACTTGTTGATTACTCACATCTTCGACAAGTCTGAAGCCCTTAATTGGGTAGGCCCAAAAAGCCTTTTGTAAATCCTCTAACAAGGTGGTTCACATCTGTGGATCTAAAATCCTCTAGCAAGGTAGTCTTTAATCGGACTTGTCTCCTAACAAAGATTGAGATTCCTAACAGGATCTATTCTGGTAAAGAACATTGTATGACCTTAACCGGTCTGGTTCCTATTTTGCAGATAGTTACTTGTGAGTTCCATCTCACCGTGGTTTTTCCCATTTGGGTTTCCACGTCAAAATCTCTTGTGTTATGGTGTTTGTGCTTCTGTGGGTGAATGCATTATTTGCTATTTGGTTTGCATGTGTGCCAACCAGTTTGCCTGCTAAACTGTTTTACTGGTTTACTGTTAGTCTAGCAAAGTGTTTAAGTACAAATATTTTTGGCATACTAATTCACCCCCCCCTCTTAGTATTCATCAATTGGTATCAGAGCCTACCTTTCTATAGGTTTAACCACTTGGAAAGAGATATGGGGGAATACACATTGAAGGAACTTACTCATCGACTCACTCAGTCTGAGCAAGCCTATGATGATCTTATGGTCAAATATAAGGCATCTCAAGCAAAGAGGAGAGAACATGCTGAAAATCTGATGGAGCTATCCGAAAATAGTTCTTCTGATGAAGCGGACATGGAAGCCCTGATTCAAGAAGTAGAAAAGCTGAGTGAATCAAATTCCAACCTAAAAAAAGAATTGGAAGGACTAACTATTCGAATGTGTCAAGAGCTTGAGAACCGGAGGAAAGCTGAAGATCTGGTCAAAGACAAAGATCATGAAAACTCCAAGCTGAAGCAAGAGATCAGTGCCCTAACTGCTCAACTCTATGCGAGCAAAGTGGAAAAGGAAGACATGCAAGGAGAACTGAACATTGCCATCTTTGAAAATGAAAACTTGATGGAAACAAATGTTGTTATTTCCAAAGAACTCTCTGAGTCAAAGGAAATACTTGCTAAGTTCAACAAGAGTATTGTCAAGCTAGAGCAAAAGCTTGAATCTGCCAAACCTGTCAAGAATACTGATGGACTTGGTTATTCCAATCATGAGGAAGGTGAGACCTCTGGTACAAATGCTAGAGCATTAAAGAAACAATCGGCATCAAAGGATAAAGGTAAGCAAAAGTTCAAACCTGTTTGCGTTAACTGTCTTAAAGAAGGACATACTGCCAATGTGTGTAGGAGTAAGACTTACAATAATTTTTCTTATTTTTTAAATGATAAGCCTAGATCCTATAAATTCAATGGTAATTGTTATGCATGCAACAAGTTTGGGCATAGAGCATCTGAATGCAGGTCTGTTATGAACAACACTGGAAGATATCCTCAGAGGACTCAAGGAGTTGGTCTTGAACCTTTTGTGAATCGGAATCACAACCGGTTTAATGCCTTCAATCATCAGTCAAGAAGTGGTGGCTATCAAGCGGCAACCAAATGGAGAGCAAATTGTTTGATTTGTCATGATCATGGTCACACTGCTGCAACATGCAGGAGGAAGAATGGCAACATGAATAATGGACCTTGGAGAGCACCTGGAATGGTCTGCTATCATTGCAACAAACCGGGTCACATTGCCAGATTCTGCAGATCAAGAAAGAACATATCGGATGACATATCGGTCACTCTGGAAGGAAAGATTGATATTGACACTGTTCAAGTGGATATGAACAAAACCTGGAAGAAGAAACCTACAAGAAGAACCAGTTTCTGCACCTAGTGTGGAAATAACAGAACCGGCAAACTAAACATCAGAAAAGCTTAGGGGGAGCAACCGGCGAAATGCTTCAAACCCCTGGTTTACACCTGTAAAAGACCTTAACCAGTATGTGATACCTATCATTTGGCGGAAGACTGAAAATAGTAAAAGGTAAATTAGGGTTTACGCCCTAACGGTGGAGCATTAATTACGGTTGGTGAGGAATATGCTTTAAAGGAATTTTCAAATCATTTCTCACTATCATTTTTCGAGCGAAGAAGGTTTTCAAGTGCAGAGCGATGAAAAAGTGATTTGTGCTATGATTCAGAGAAATTTAGAAACCTTAAAGGAAATTCAAAAGCAAATTACAAACGATCAAGAGAAGAACACAAAGCGGTGATTCTGCAACCGACGAAGTGTGAGGCAAAGTAGAATCTGAAAGCCCTAAATTCTTGATTTTCGAAAGGTATTTCTCGAGTTTTCTGTTTTTATCATGGCTTCTGCATCTCATACTAGCTCTAGTGCATCTGTCGATTCAGTAAGCTTCATTCAACGCAAGTCCAAATACAATGCCTTGTCACAAGTTCCTGTTGAAGTAATAGTGGAAGAAGGAATATCTGATTATATAGACTGTAAACTTGAAGACCTAGGGTCTCTAGCAATCCACTTGCAGCTAGGTCTATTCTGTGGGAAAGATAAAATGATCAAACCGGAGTATAGCATTTTGGAGAAGAAGAAACTTCACAATGCGGTTTACTTCCTAGAGGATTTCATATATGACCACATTAGAATCATTCTGAGCAGAGTTCATGGTGACAAGATGTACCTAGAGAGAACGCATGATATCACACCACAAGTTGTTCATGCCATCACCGGTTTCTGCAACGTCGGTGAAGTGCCAACCCTGAGGAAGATCATCAAGACTGAAATGACCAAGCTCACTGGTTCAGTGAGCGACTCATGAGGAATGACTATTAATTCCATCAAGGATGACCTCGTGAAATATGCGTGCATGGTGATTGGATACCGGACGTTCCATGCCAGCAGAATTAACTCTGTATCTGTTGCAGTGGTAAATGTCGCTTACCAGATGATCAAGGAAGATGCATCATTTGACCTCTGCATCGGTATGCAAAGGCAACTCATGTTGAATCTTAAATCAATCAAACAGGATAATGCATTAAAATTCAAGTTTGGACAACTACTAGTAGGACTATTTTTCTACTTCCAAGGTTACTTCCCCGGAGTGGGAGATATTCAGTGGTCTGCGGACCAACCGGTTACCAAGCAAATCAAAGAAAGCCTGCAAGTAGTTGGAACTGGCTACCCTAAAGTTATGAACAAGTACTTTGATGAGTTCAGAAGCAAGATGAGTCTGAGGATGAGGATATCCAGTGATATTGTCAAGAAATATGAAGAGGATATCTACTTTATCATCAATGTGGATGAATGCATAATGGAGATCATTGAGCCCAGACAGGAAGAAGTAGAGCCTATGGGCTATGAGGTGATTTATGATATGTTGGACGAGTATGCTTCTACCCTAATCACCTCACCTCTTGATCCTAAGGCAAAGAGAACCGACACCTATCTGGAAAGGGTTGCATCGGTTGTAGAACCTCCTGAAAAGAAAGGAAAGGCAGTGTCTTCGGCATCGGCACCGGTTATTGCAGTCAGTCCCAAAGTGACCAAGCGATCACCTACAAAGAAGAAACCGGTAGCGGCACTTGCCAAAGTCTTCAAGAGAAAGAGGAAGACAAGGAATAACTCACCGGACTCAGAAGAAACTGTGTCTGAGGAAAAACCTAAGAAGACAAGACAAGCAAAGAAAAAGACATAGAATGAACCGGCATCATTGGCACTGGTAAATATTGACATTTCCTTCTACAAACCTTTGACACATTGTCAAAGAACTATCAAAAATATTAGAAGAAAAGTGTTGAATGATTTGATTGATTGTTTTGATGATTTCAATGATGATGAAAAGGAAGCAGTTGAACAAGAAATCATTAAGTACTTATGTGTTAATGACTGGTCGCCTTCAGAAATTAGATCTGAGACACCAGATTCTTAGTATAATTCCTTAGACAATAAATGGCACATTGCCATAGAAAAGGAACAAGAAATGAGAGAGAAAATTTTTGCTCAACATTTTCCTGATGTATCAAATTCAGAACTGTTTGAAGTTATGAATAAATACAAAGGCCTCTTCTTCATGAGAAGAAGAAGACTCTTGTTACTAGAAGGAAAAGGTCAAGAAGTGCTCAAGAATACACACACTCTTGCTTAAGAAGCTCTTAAGATGCATCGAGTGGCTGAAGCCAATAGGAAGGCTGAGCAAGAACCGGCAATAACAAAACCAGATGAAGTGTTTGATACTGAAGGAAACCTAGTTGTTGAACCTACAGAGACTATTGATGTTGATGCTCTCGATGTAGAAGATGTTGTGCAAGACACACCATCTGAAGCAACAGGACAAGAGAAGCAGGTTGAACAGGTTGAAAAGCAAGCAGAGGACAAACAGGAAGAGGTAGCAAAGAAACAGGCAGAGAAGAAGAAAAAGGAAGAAGATGAGGAGAAATGGAAACAGGAGGAAAAGAGAAAAGAGGATGAGAAGAAAAGAAGAGAAGAGGATGAAGAGAAAAAGAAACAAGAATATGCAAAGAAGAAGAAAGAAGAAGAGGATAAGGAAGAGAAGAAGAAAAAGGAAGAAGATGAGGAGAAACGGAAATAGGAAGAAAAGAGAAAAGAGGATGAGAAGAAAAGAAAGGAAGAGGAGAAGAGAAAGGAAGCAGAGAAGAAGAAGGAAGAGGAAGAAAAGGAAGAGGAGAAGAGGAAGGAAGCAGAGAAGAAGAAGGCAGAGGAGGATAAGGAAGAGGAAAAGAGAAAAGAAGCAGAGAAGAAGAAGGCAGAGGAGGACAAGGAAGAAGAAGCGGAAAAGAGTACGCAGATGAAGACTCCAAAGGCAACTAACAGTCAAGCCAAACCGACTGACCTCACCAGTCCTATTGACCTCCAGTCTGCAAACGAAATGGAGCTGCTACAAAGCATTAAGGTTGCTCAAGAACGCCTTGAAGTGTTAAGGAGGAAGAAGGAGGAAGATATGATCCAAGCTACGGTGGACACTCTTACCGGTTTGTTACCCGGCACAAACCTTCCCATTGCTAATTCATCATTGGCACAATTGAAGCTCCTATGCACAGTAGTGGATGATCAGGTGCAGAGCCTAGAAGAGGTAGCAGAGGCAAATGCCAAGAAAGAGCATCAAAAGGCTCTCAACATTGCCCTGATGAAGAAGCTTAATGAGCTCCGGTCTGAACTACAAAAAGCACAAAAAGACATAAGGAATGCTCTGGATGAGGGGAATCTACTACTGAGGAAGATTTGCCAACCCCGTCTCTTCTATGATGATGTGCTTGTACAGAAGCAAAAGCTTCAAACTGACTTGCATTTATATATGAGTACCTTCAAGCTGTCGTATAACTCTTTTACAACTTATGGGCAAAGCGTTCACTGGTTTCATAACCAGTCTGCCAAAATAGAGTTGGAAATAAGTAACCGGACTCGAGATTTGCAGGAACTCCAACTGGTTCTACTCCCATGCCTACAGATCCTTCAGAAATGTTATCTCAATCTGGATGCTTTAACGGTGACTCAAGAGATGAGCACAATAGACACCATGGAAGAACAGGCCTCCCAGATGCAGACAGAGAAGGAAGTGGCTACCTCCCTACTTGAGTCCTGGTCCTTATCTATGAAACAATTTTTGCAGGACTTCAAATCAGTTTTTGACAAGTTTTATTCCTTATTGTCATAAACGCTTATTCCTTTAATACTAATGAAACAGGGGTTAGTCTGTAATATTTTGTTGTCATTGTTGGCAAAGGGGGAGAAGCATAAATTTTGAATTTTTTGATATATACTTTCATGTTATTTCTGTTAAGAAGTAGTATACATTGTATTTTCTGCAAAAGGGATAGTGTATATGCTTAGTCGGAGTAATTTTGATTCTGGCATATTTTTGTTGTAAAACACTTAGATGTCAAAATTTCCTAAGTGTTGCCATCAATGCCAAAGGGGGAGATTGTTAGCATTTTTGATGATTATGTTGTGATTGTCATTGATGGACACACACTTGCATTGAGATCACTTTTGTATGTATAAGTTAAAGCTCAACCGGTACTTGTTCCAACTGGTATGATGCATTATAGTCCTTAGACTATTGGTGTTTTGCAGAAAGTGATTACCAATCTGAAGCAGTATGTTGACCCCAAGCCGTTCGAGGATCTCAAGCGGTACGAAGGATCAAAGCGGCAAAACACATATTTCCCAACCTTCATTTTGTCAAACCAGCAACCGGTATTTTGCTTAAATCGGTATTTTGTATGAATCAGTAATACTCCGTGATGAGTTACCAACCAGCATTTTGTGATGAGTTACAATCCACCGATTGTTTGACGGTGCCGACACTTCAACGGTGCTTTTTGTGTCGTGGTACAGAATATGTCTAGATGCATTGAACCTAGGAAAGTGTATTGTAATCCTATTGGACCGACATGAAATCAGATTCCTTTATAAGGACATCATGTCTAGGGTTTTAGGTTGTTGCTAGGGTTTAAGGTGGTTGATGAGTTAGAGAGAGTATGAATGTGTAGAAGACTGAAATAATGCTGGAATGCATTAGGAATGAGCTATCAAGGATCTAACCAAGCAATCTGTGCTATTAGCTAGATCACTCACTTGTTGATTACTCACATCTTCGACAAGTCTGAAGCCCTTAACCGGGTAGGCCCAAAAAGCCTTTTGTAAATCCTCTAACAAGGTGGTTCACATCTGTGGATCTAAAATCCTCTAGCAAGGTAGTCTTTAATCGGACTTATCTCCTAACAGAGATTGAGATTCCTAACAGGATTTGTTCTGGTAAAGAACATTGTATGACCTTAACCGATCTGGTTCCTATTCTGCAGATAGTTACTTGTGAGTTCCATCTCATCGTGGTTTTTCCCATTTGGGTTTCCACGTCAAAATCTCTTGTGTTATGGTGTCTGTGCTTCTGTGGGTGAATGCATTATTTTCTATTTGGTTTGCATGTGTGCTAATCGGTTTGTCTGCTAAATTGTTTTACCGATTTACTGTTAGTCTAGCAAAGTGTTTAAGTACAAAGATTTTTGGCATACTAATTCACCCCCCCCTCTTAGTATTCATCACTCTCAAGCTCTTGTTTATTACTCTGGGATTGTACTAAATCAGTTCTCAGCATATCATTCTCATGAACCAACCTACCACATTCTTCAAATTTGTTCTTAAGGGATACAACAAGATTTTCTTCCTTTCAAATTTGTTCTTAAGGGATACAACAAGATTTTCTTCCTTCTTCTTTCAGTCTTCAATCTCCTTAGACATTCTGATACTTATAGCTTGCATTTCATTTCTCATGACCATGTTCTCCTGACTCAGTTTCTGACATTGTTCCTTAAGTGCATCTTTATCTTCATCATCCTGATTTTGCAAAAGTTCCTTCCTTCTAGCTTGAACAGATGACAGCCTCTCCTGTAGGACAAGAATGAATTCCTTAGAAAAATTCGATTCATCTTGTAGCTTTAATTTCTTCAACCTTTCAGCATCATAATCTTCAAGTGTCATCTCAAGTTGCTTCTCCAAGCCAATGTCCATGGATTCTGGATTCAGGATCTCCCTCAAGTTGTTAAACTTCCTCTGAGGCACAAGGCTCTGATACCAATTGTTGGAATCCAATAACACTGAGAGGAGAGGTGAATTAGTGTTATACTGGAAAGAACAATTTTAGCCTTATTAAAACATGCATACACCAACCGCTATACCGGTACATACGGAATTGAAAGAAGTAAAGCAACCAATAAGCCAATCACATAAGTGAACAACATCACATAAAATTATACGTGGAAAACCTCAAAGAGGAAAAACCACGATGGGATTTGTGACCCACAATATCAATTCACTAGCCATATGAAGAGATATTACAAAATATAAGGGGCATACACTTGCAGGAAGGCTTACAGCCTAGAGCGCACTTCTCAATCACAAAAGGAGCCTCACTGACTACATATACATCCAGACTAGAATCCGGAGAAGTGAGTGAACTACTAAGATAGCATCTTCTATTCTAGAATATAGTTTTGGTTAAGCTATGTTTGTTCCGGTCTGAAACCCTAAACCCTTTATCAGAATAATACATAAATATCCTCACATACATGATCTCTCTGATATATTTCGCATCATATCATATTTTCCATAATCTCCTATTACAACCATCATCATCATCGTCATATCAAAATGATCTAATCCAACTAACCTATATACCCTATACAATTTATCATGCCTTATGTCGGCTTACAAAGATATATACAATATCAAGTTACGTGTCGACTAGATAACATAAATACATGAATATCAAAATCAATTGCCAATGTTGGATCCAAGAGATGTCGGCCTCCAATACCGATAACCATATTCTAAACCATGTCAGCCTTCATTGCTGATAACCAAAGAAATCCTTCTATCCTACCAATGGCGGTGGCGGTGCTGGTGAAGTGTATGTTGACACAACACTAAACCAAAACATGAAGCCAGAACAAGATACCATGTTGCCATCAATGACAACATAGTGAAACCAACCAATTGAGTGTCAATTGCCAACATAAACATGCAAACTAATAACCAAACATATATTCACATCAAATCACATTGGGGATATAACCAATAGGCCCAACTTGAGACCTATGGGATAGTCAAGAACAATGATTGGTTGCTTCCTTGCTGAAAATAGATGCAATTAGATAAGATAGCATGATTAAATGCAAGAACTAGGGCTAATGATGCAAAATTGAGAGTAATCGGCATAAAAAGAAAGCTACGAATCAAATATGTAGAATCTAAGTACATATCTAGGAATAGGGAACACAAAGGAACATATGTTTGCAATTTGAGCCTGAAAGAGAGGGACTATGTCAACAAGTGCCCTAATCCTAAAGGTGTCGAATGCAAATATTAATAATAGATTTAGGATCAATATGTGTTCTCGGAATGTCCTCTTGAATTGTTTTTGAAAAATAGACGACCATTGTTCAATGATTGTCTCAGTCTACACTTTTTGAATCTATAATCCTTCTCTACTAAAATCTAAAACCTATAGACACAAGAGGGGTAAAATGATGTTGGGTTGATAGGAGTTTGGCTAGGTCAAAGATCAATTTCAAAATTAACCCTTTAATGATGAACAAATAGAAAAGAGAGTTAACCCTTGTAGGTGAAAGACTAGGTCTCAAAATGAAATGTTATACCTTCATTCATGAATCTCTCTTTCCTTGAAGTCTTCAGGAAAGATTAACGTTTCTATATAGGATCTCATGCATGTCTTCACATAAATTTCATCATGGATGCCATCTTGAATGCTTGAAAATATGAATACTTGACCTCTCCTACACTAATTTGAATCAACCTTCTTAAACCCTCGATCAATGGGATTTTCAAGCATTTTTTACTCTCAAATTGTTGAAGATCTTCCAATTGCTTGTCAAGCTTCCCCAATTGTTCAATAGTCAGTCGAGTTGAAGAGTCACCGCCGTCATGAGAAGCATGAAGGGGGGGATTATCAACAATGTTAAGCATGTCATGTGTAGGAAAAGAGGATTCACTCAAGCTCCTAGGGAATAACTTAGTCAACTCAAGCTCAAGACCCTTAGTATTTAAACATTGGGAGGCCATAAGTCTATAACTTCTTCTCACCATTGTATTGGATTTGGGACAAAGGGTAATGAAACACATACAACAAGAAGGGAATGCTAAGAAAATATATTTATATTCACAATGCCTCATATACAATTCATAATGCAAGTAATTATAGCAAAAGAAGTTATTAAACAATACAATTTCTCAAGAAAATGATCAATTAACCACTTAATTAAGAGTATATAAATGATAGATTTGAACAATTAATGTCTCTTAACTATAAAAATATGCAATAAAACTAATATGTTAACATACAAATCAAAAATTATGCAACGAACTTGTTAAGTTCACCAAAATGTAAGTTGGGTGAAAATGAGATTCATTAGTATAAACATGCAAACTAAGAACCAAACTCATTCACATCAACTCACATTGGGGAAGTAACCCATAGACCCAACTACAAACCTATGGAGAGATGGGCACAATAATCACCTCTATTATTTATTATTATTTATTTGACAATGGACATAATTATTTCACATTGACCATGTGATTGAACTCAATATACTAAATACCATTAAACACAAACAATGAACAATGAAAATAAATAAGAGAGAAAAGCATAAGGGGCACAACTATTGGACCATTGCGTTCAATCTTCCACTCAATTAAAAAAATAAAAGACTTAAAAATGTCCCATATGCATCGCGTCAAAGAGAAAAACGAGTTTATGTACTAAATTGGTTAATAAGTGTCCTTAAGAAATAGGGAAAATCTATAAATAGTATTTAAATCCTTTGATTTTAAAAACAATAATGTAATTAAAATCTCAAACTCACCATGTTTGAAGTTTTAAACAATTTAACATAGAATGTTTACAATTTTAAATCTCAATGTGGTCAAGCTTTGGCTTCCATTAATCTAAACTAGGGATACTATCACATAAGCAATGGGAAATACAAAAGAATAATATTTAAAAGTTTCAATCGACACCATGCTTGTTAGAGACATGTGAGAAAGAGTTGGTGTCCCTCCCTTTATTAACCGTGCATTAGACTTGGGAAATTTCATATGTTCATACGATTGGCATTCATTATATCAAAAGACCTATTGGGAGGTGTAAACATTGAGGTGATCCTCTTCAAGTTCCTATGAAACCAAAACCAAATTTTTAATACAAATGCATAATATAACTCTGAATTTATTGAAATGAATGTCACACTAAACTGAATTGTGCCTCAACCCTTTTTCACTCAAACATGAATCAAGTTATAATTATATTAAAAAGGAAATAGATACTACTAACCATATGATTCATAACCCTAAAATGAAATTATTAGGACCCATTTGATGTATAGAGGGTATTGGAGAACTACCTGGGTCCGGTTCCTAATTCTGGCTCCCATTACATGTAGGTAACCCGAACTAACGCATTTTTAACCAAGCCAATGCGTTTTTAACTGATAAAAATTAACTCAAATAAAAAATCAAGAAGCCAAATAACAACATGAAACTAAAAAACTCAGATAAAAAACTTTTATACAATGGATCTTGAAAGATTTTAAATTCAAACTGGATTTTAACATCTCAATGCTTCAATCGTTAAAGTCCTGACACACTAGTTCATCAATCTCAGCTTTACAAGTATTCACAAATATATATATGAGTGTTCTCACGAAAGTGAATAGAAACCAAGAAGCAAACAGAAGTTAGCAATTCTCTAACTTAAGCTTGGCATTAATCAACAATTTCGAAGGCATGTCGATGTTGATGACTTCAGTAGAGAATGCAACGCCTTGTGTTCAAAATATAGCAAGAAGCAGATTACAAGGAGCCGCAGGATTTCCCATGTCCCTAGAGTCTCTAGAACTTATACTGAAATGCACTCACCACTGGTTGTCAAAGAGGGAAGGGTATATGCAGAATTAACGTCAGAAGGCATTACCCAAACGTTCAACTTACCAGTGTACCCATTAATGCATCCCTTTGAAAAGGATAATTTGCAACTGAATACAACGAAAACGAGAAAAAATGCAAAATATCAATTCCTGGGACTAACTACGATGCATATTAATATATGCTTAGTGGTCAATAAAACCCGTGATAATAGAGTAAAGATTTACTAATGGAATATATCCATTTATTAACATAAAACCTAAATTATCAAGGATACAAACCACGTTGTCTTGTAAAACAAAATCACCAGCTGTAGAGATTTCCAAAATTCATTAGATCCCATTCAGTGTATGCGTAGATCTGGATATATGCAGAATCATTCCATGAACACCAAATGGGCAGATTAAATTTAACCTTTTCTATCTGCGAAGTAAGTAGAATGATGAGGAACAGCTGAGTTCTTGTTCGGTGGATATGGAACAAAATAAATTAGTCTTTTGCATTTGGTAGATGCTGCATTTGTTCTTTGAGATGTAAGATATTGTGAGAACACTTGCGAATTGCCAAGTGATTCCCTCACATTTTCTAAAATCCTGCTCTACAAATAATTATATTCTCTCATCTGGTGTTCTATTCTTATTGGCAATACGAGGAGAAAAGCATAAACACTGCAATCTTTATGTATTGAAAGATTTAACAAAATAAATTTTGTATAAAAAGATGATTTTGGAAAATCTTGATGCAAAAAATGCATCTTTGTCCTCATTGCATGAAATGGTCTATATTTTATATTATGGGATTTTAATTTTTATCAAACAATCAATTCTTCATTCTTTGAAATTCAGATTGGAAAGAGATTTCCTGTTTAACATTTTTAAATTCATCGGCCTCTATTTTGCATAAAGCTACAACGTAATTGATGCTGCAGTTAGGTTTCTACTTTTTACGCTTCTTTCTGAATTTTGGTCTTGTTTCTCCTCAAGATTCCCAAAGATGCATATTCAAGGTTAGAGAAACTTAGGGAATTTCAGAGGGGTCGAGAAGATGCTGCTCATCAATGTTATCATCATCTAAAACACCCAATTCAAATGCCAATCCATTGTTTGATGGACCAGAGCCAAGTAGATGCTTGTCTGTTGAATCCTCATCAGTGTCGTCACCATCCTCATCAGTGTCGTCATCATCCATTACATTTGCTTCAAATGGCAATGCATTGTTTTCTGCAGTACAAGAATATACAGAAGAATGTGAGCCCAAATCTTCTTCTTGTTGAACTTCCTCATGAATAGAATCCTCCTCCGTGTTCTCTGTTTGGCAAGTTATGGATATCTCTCTTGGTAGGCTTCTACATCTCTCCGTCACATTCTGGGGGCTCTGTGAAAGAGAATATGCAGTTGATTCAATACCACTTTCATCTCTGTCCCTGCTACCAGACTTCAAAGCATTTTCTGATTTTGCAGATGTTGAAGATGGATGTAAGGATTCACGCTTTGCTTTCTCCTTCACTCGCTTTCGCCAACCATGAAGGGATTCTCTAATCTCCTCTCTAATCAAGGCCTTCTTGTAGCGGGAGCCCATCTGTAAGCAACCATAGCAAAGCTCAGAACAGATAATGATTAATAAATAGTAAACATTATTTCTTGGGTTGTTCATGTTACAATTCCAATACATTTCTTAAAAAGGAAGAATTCCAAATGCATGCCTTTCAGTTCCAGTTTACCTCATTTCTATATTCATTAATTTGATAATGTCCTTCTATAAAGGAACAAAATGAAACTAGATGTTAATCTTTGAAGCAAAGAAGATCTGTCTATGGCATCTCCTACATCATGTTGTTTCTGCATTCATGTATTTATAGCAATTAGTTGCCAATATTATACAAACCTGTGTGACAATGGCGTAAAGGGGAAGGATGCCATAGCTGCACCAGAATTGAACTAATACCCTGCAGTGACCAGCAAGGCGGTCTAATGTCAGTGATCAAATTCTGAATGCAGTTATAAGTTTGATAAATAGAAAATCCAAGGTACCAACCAAAACCTGCACATTTATGACTCAAAATACAAACAAAACCACACTATCTTAAGAGCTTACAAATTTTTCAAATAATATAGAATTTAGTGAGTGTTTATATTGTTTTTTTCTGCGGATTCTAAAACACTTACAGTGCTTATATTTAGAAAGCCATTCTAAAATCTTGTATGGAAAAAATGTTAAATTGTTGTTTCTTGATTTTATTTACTTCCATGCAAAGATATTAGTTTTTCTAGACTTTCTTAAGTGCACGAAGAAAGGTGTTTTCTATATTAGAGAGTGCCCTTACTTACTAGTATCTCCTATTTCCTTTTCCTCACTAAGCAATTGATTATTATTATAATATGTTGCTCTATTAGGTATTTATGGTGAGATAGCCTCTTATCACTTGATAAATTTGCCTTCCCGTTTCATTCTACATCTTATACAGTTAGGCAAATAGGCATGCTATTTCTATATCTACTTTGTTTTTGCAATTATGCAGCCAAAAATACTGCTTTTCAAACATTCTAGAACTCATGAAATTTTGGTTTTTATAGGAGTTTTCTCACAGAAAAAAGAACTATTTATGTAAACTACTCCCAGTTTCCTCAGGACATCAGATCTTTGCATTTTCATAGCATGTCAGTTTTAGAGTTGCATGCTAATTCATCATAACTTCCTCACGCAAGACCCTACAAGAAAATTTGAACTGTATTCTAACTGTTTTATATAGGAAAACCATAAATGTGGTAAATCCCATAAATATCTCAAATACCCGTTTCAGGATCTTATAAAATGTTATACTCCATTAACACTGGTCAGTGTAAAGAACTTAAGACCATTTAAGCATATGCTTCGTGGAAACCATTGTAGTTTGCATAAGTAATTGTACTTTGGGATAGAATATTCAAAAACTGAAGTACAAGACATATCTTAGGGTATTACTCTATTAATTAGAATAGCTTGTAAGTCCATAAGTTTTTATTTTCCCCCAGTCACCCATTGATGATCATCCTGAAAATCATAATATTCTCTCTTCAGCAAGCATTCTTCTGATTCTTTTTCTTCTTGACAGAAATTTTTGTTCTCTAAATGGTCTGTCCTCTTGTTTAATTATCCTGTCACTTCTTTCTTTCTTTGTCACTGCTTGCATTCTTCATATCTCCGTGAATTTCACTTCTTTACCTGAATACCCCTTTATGCTTTCTCTAACAGTTATGTCTGCAATTTCCTTGCTTTCTTCCAATGCTTCTTTCAATTCCACTTTCTCAACACACATCATCTTCTAGTTGTATTCTGCAACGCCTTTGTCTGACTGCTTAGTCCCCATCTACTGCACTTGCCTGATGCCTTTTAAATTCATCAACTGCATTCTTCTTTGTCCCTGCAAGTGGTTTCCTTGTCTTTTTCAGCCTGTTTAAAGGAGCCTATTATTGTGATGTGTTTTCAATTAGATATAACACCAGTTAACAGTAACACCCGTAATCTATTGTCGAAAAAGTGGATGAGCGCTTTGTTTAGCCACAATCTTTGGATATCCAATGCTCCCATTTACCTTTAACAATAGTCCAATACAGAAGTTATAATTATTACCCATTTATACTAGACAAAATAGGAACACAGAGTTATCAAATAAAATAACATGCATCATGGGTGAAGATACCTTGCTAAAAATTCTGAAGATTTTGCATACCTTATCAATGCAAAAAAGCAATACAGAAATTGCTTTTAGTAGAAAAACTAAGGTTGGAGCATCTTTTGTCTAGTTGTATCCTGTTTGGCAGAATTTTTGTTAAAAAAGTTTTAGCCAGGTTCAAAATCCTGTACAAAAACTAGTATAGGATGTATTCTGCACTAAAAGTAAAGATAATCGGATCTCACAGATTTTGAGATCTAGTAAGTTTTGTTGCTAAGGATACAACTGGAGACCACAGTTTTCCAAGAAAATTGAAAATTGTAACTGCTTAGTTCTGCTATTGACATATGGGGAGGGTATTTATGGCACCTATACTAGTATTTGACTTAATTAATATCTAGCTCATGTTCATGAAAAACAGTCTCCTACTTAGAAAGGCAAAGGGAGGAGCCAGGCTCAGCCTTGATTGACATTGGACTTGAGAAAGCAAAAACACATTAAATATTTGAAATTTTACAAAACACAAACTGGGTGAACTCAGAAAGCCTACTTGGCTCTTCTTTTTTTTTTCCAAACTCGCATTAATCAACTCAGAATGAATAGTAAGATAGAGTTCCATAACTAACACCTTGATGCCAACTTTGCAAATTAAATTGTAAAGATGTAGAGCATTTGCTATCATTGTAAATTTGTACCCATACTCATCAGCAATATGGAGATGGTTTATCAACAAAAACAATTTGGTTATACAAAGTATTCCTCATAGATTGACGGTTCCTAAACAACCTACCATCAGATACTGTAAGGAATATGGAAACAAAAATAAGCTCAAAACCATGTCATAAAATGAATATAGTTTAATGTTCATCAAATAGTTAATTCTACAGTTGACTCAATAGATAATAAAAGTTTACCAAGACAAGAAAAATGTATGCTTGAGGTTAAGTTACTTGAATGATTCAACAACAAAAAGTAAAAGAGAACTTATCAACTTTTACCTACTTGAAAAAATACTATGCCACTAATTATATTTTTAAAACACCAAAACATATTACTACATACCCAGAAATCAGACGTGTGAAAACAAATGCACTATTCTTCATGAAACAAGTAGGTGCCTTGATTTCCCACTGAAAGAGAAAATAAATACAACTGTTATGCAAAATCCAAGATCACTTTCATATCTTCATCTGAACTTTGGTATAACACTACAGAAAATACACTTCACTTAGTGTATGGAATTTCCATCCCACTATTTCTTGTAGGATTACATTCTAAGGTAATTCAAAAACAGAACTAGGCTTTTCACCTTGAAATAAAATGTAAATATCAATTCTGTTTTATGCTGCTACTCAACAGCGATCGATAATTTTACATCGAACCAGTTACAATAATTGGGAAATACTCTTCAATAACAAACCATTGGCCATGAGGATAATGAGAAAATTTAATGTCAACAGGCATTGTCAATATTACATGCATTAAATCAAAATGAGGACTTTCATGAAATATATTTCTGATCAACCAAAATCATTATTAATATCACCACTTGTAGTTATAAGTATCTATCATTCACTGATGAAATATCAAGCTCTTGTTTCTTCTCATCATTATCTGAAACATTGCTGTTACTTGGTCCTTTATTGCTCATCAGTCATCACTATCATATCATATAGTAATGATATTTTATCACAAAATACATACCAAACTAGAAGAACATGAGTTAAATCTATGTTCCACTGTGTTTAAAAGGAGTTCGCTGTGAGGAGTGGGAAACATTTCAGGGACAGGAATCCAATGGGGCATTTTTGAGGATGGCTATATATGTGAGTTTAGTTATATGTGACATTAAGATTGAAGTTTAAATATTCATTTAATGTATGGAATTCAATATTCAATGTAAAATGATCACTGATTCAAGTATAACAGCAATGAAAAATAGAAATTCCTGATTTCATTGTTCAACATTTTCATTACAACAAAAGGCACAAAAAATACAAAAACATAAATGAAATTGTAATTACTGACACACATCTCTCACAACTGTTTTCTCTTATTTGACATATGCACAATTTCAATTTACAACTGTATGCTGTCATATAATTCTTTGTTGATAAAAAATGTAACAATTGTATACTGTCATATAAAAGGAGTATGTTTTCATTCCATACCTGTATGCAGACATAGAATTCTCCAATGATGAAAAGTGTAACAACAGTATGCTGTCATTCAAAAGCAGTATGTTTTCATTTTATAGCCGTTTGCAGTCATAGAATTCCCCATTAATAAAATATTAAAGAGTTACCGTTTCCTGCCATTGAACAAGAGCATGTTTTCCTTCCATAACTTTATGCAGTCATAGAGTTTCTGATTGATGAAAAGAGTAACAACTGTATGCTGACATTCAACAGGAGTATGTTTCATCAGGGATGCATTTTGGGGACAGCAGTCTGAGGGCCATATTTTGGGGACAGCAAGGGGATGGCTATATATATATATATATATATGTGAGAGAGAGAGAGAGAATTAATTTTCTACAATTCTACAAGTTAATGAACAGCAATATAACATGACAATGTTAAAATGTTGTTGGATGATTTATGCAGAAGCCTGCATGCCAACTACATTCCAAAATATTTATACTTCTCATACAATACCACACTGTACCAGACCATGGCAAACTATTTTGCATCTGACAATAACTGACTCTAATACATATCAAAAAATTTGAAGTCAGAGACTTTTCTTAACAATGAAATCACAAATCCAAATTATTGCTTTCAGTGTTAATTTTCATATTACTTACATCATTAACTATGAATCTGAATCACAATATATTTATTGCTGTTATACTACAGTTGTTAATGTTACTGCTGTCATATTTTTTTTTACTGCTGCTACACTGCTGTCATGTTATACAGCTGTTATAATGCTGTCATGATATAATTATTCTTTTTTCAATGTTATGAATGATTTTTTTGAAACATTATAAAAAATGGCTTTTCCACAGGAGATGCCTGACCATCCACGGGATGGTCAAGGGATGTCTGAGATATCCCTGATCACCTCAGGGATGACCAAGCATCTCCTATGTGTTTCCTACTGTCCCTGACATTAGGGAGACATTCTAGGATGTTATTTCTCATTTGGGGGGGGTGGCCAGGGTACATCCCCTAACATCCTGCCATCCACAAAATGCCTTGGGGTACGGGGATGAGGGTTGAGGGGTGGGGAGGTGTCCCTGTGTAACGCAGGTATTCATTCCATAAGTATATGCAGTTATTTATCAACAGTAAATTTCCTTTACATAGTTGATACAGTCACAATTTCTCATCAACAAAAAGATTAAGAAACCTATGGTGTCATTATACTTTCATCCTACAGTTGTATGCAGTCATTTAATGTTTATTCACTCTCATTCTACAGCTGTATGCAATCATTCCAAAGTTTTACACTTTCAAGAGGTAAATGCAATCATACATTTGCTCTTTCCACAGAAGATTTCCTTTTTTTAGTTAAAAAATATTTCAGGCTACCAGGGGATGTCTGACTAACTCCAAGGCAGTTGAGGGACATCTAAGACATTCCCAGATGTCCCAGTGTTAGGTCCCCGTGGACACTGTTGCAAGGATGTATCCCTGGTTTCCCCGACAAGGAACAGCCAGAGGGGATGGGAATGCATGTTGGGAAGCGGGGAGGGTGTCCATGTCCCCATATAACCCTGGGTAAAAAAGTAAAACACATTGTTTACAAGAAGCCTCAAGAATCATAGTTCTTGGTTTGTTAGTAGAAACTTATTTGTCAACTGAATGTTGATATGAGCATTTGAAGACGGACATGCAAGGTTAGGTATTTGAAGACAAACTTTCATTAACAAATTTGTTGTGATTTCACTCATGCACTTGGAATGCAACAATCATTTTATCATTTGACCATTTAATCTGAATAATTGTTGCAGCTTACCTTTATCACCTATTACTATCACACAGCATATAGTCAAAGTGATATTCATGGAACTAGAAGACAGGTGAGGTGAAATTCATTGTTTACAAGAAACCTCAAGGATCATGGTTCTTAGTTTCTTAGAAAAACATCTTCATAAATTGAATGTGAATATGAGCATTTTAAGGACTTGCTTGCCCGTTTACAAATTTGTTGCAATTTCACTCCTATGCATGGAATGCAAAAATCATTTAATCAGGAGTTAGGCTGCAATCAAGAAGAATAAGACCCAAAAAAGTGAGAGCACATGATCCCTTCCAACTAATCAGACATATGGAAAAGTCATTTGGCATTACCAATTGAGTGTAGTTCAGCTATTGTCATACTTCTATTAATTGCATATTAATATTTTATTTTGTTATTGTTTACAATCAAGGATTGAGGTTCGCAGAGTTAGACTCTATTTAGCAGAATTTTAATTAGGATAAATCTTATGCATAGGATGAATCCTCAATTGTCTTCCATGTCCCAGAGAAACATTACTTGAATATCACTATGTACCTTCATCTGATTCATCGCCACTCGCTGTCCTTTCTAAATTAGTATTTGCAACACCCTTAGCTGACCAATTAAAAAGGCATTTCATGATGAAGAATTATATTTGCTCCTTGGACTTCAAGTGTTGACTTCTTTGTCAATATGCAGGAACTAAACTGCAGAATATTAAATTTGTAAGGAACATCAATCATGAACAAGGGCATCAAATAGCAAATACCTAAGAGGACGATAAGGAAACTGGGAGGAAAACAAAAATATCACATTTAGAATTGATTCATTTTAGGATAGCTGAAAAACTGATAGTTACTTTTCAACCATTTATGTTGTCCAATCAAGGATTTGAGAAGTCGATCGAAATCTTGCAGTCAAATCTAGCATACAGGAGATGGAGCTGAGAAATAGGATATAAGTAAAATGCTAGGAGGAAATTATTAAACATGTACTTTGAAGCTGTAGAGTAGCATAGTCATTTTAAATATTTAAGGATGTATCTTATTGAAAATTTTACTCGTTTCTTGAGCCCATAGAAGCAGAAATTGTGAAAAACTTGTGATTAATCACAAGTAATCACAATTCACAAATACCTGTTTTGGTGATATTTACTCTTTAAAAAGTTGTGGTTTAACGATTAAATTGCCAAAAATGATCTTTAAACAGTTTTTCTCCAAAAATCATGAAATAATCACAATTTAATCAGTGGAATTCATGACTAAACATTTTTCATGATTTTTTAATTGTTTGTTGTGATTTTTGCTTTTTTCAGATGATTTTTCCAGAATACAAACCATTTGCACTTGTTTTTTTATATTTTTTGCGTGAGTTTTTTTTTTCCAAATAAAAAATAAGGTTTAATTTCCTAATTACTAAAAACATTTAGGGTTCACATATCACTTTCTAAGATTGCTTACATGGTATTGGAGGCAAAATAGACTATTAAAACAGCTTTTTTACTTCTAGTTACTCAAATCCACACTCTCTTAACATTAGGAAGTTGATGTTTAAATATTTCTTAATTCATACATCATAAAGACCTCAAGCTTGGTAGAGAGAGCAGGAAGCCATAAGGGTGGCAAGGTGGTGAATGTTCATTGTTATCAAGTTTTCATAAATGTTTGTGAGTTTCTGCTAACTGTTGTCAGGAGTTTCTAAAATGGCAAAATTCATCCGCTTGAACTAAGAAAACAGAAAAGAAAATAAGTAAAATGATTCAAGAATGACAATACTCTTTTCTTCAATTGCATACCCCTCATCATCTAGTGTAATGTCTCATCTCCAAAATTAAAACAAAACCGAATGCCCTTCATATATAATGTATTATGTAGCTAGAGCATTAATTAGTCCAAATGGTAAGACTAGAAATTCAAGTTGTCCAAAATGACACTTGAAAGTAGCTTTATGAACATCGTCTCTTCTCATCCTTATTTGATGGTATCCAAAACGCAAAATAATCTTAGAGAAATACATTGCACCATGGAGTTCAACAATTAATTCATCAACACTAAGGATGGGATAGTGATTCTTGATAGTCTTTTTATTAAGTGCCCCAAAATCCACGCAAATCCTCATAGTACCATCTTTCTATTTTACCAGTAAAACGTAAGAAGCAAAAGGACTCAAGCTAGGTTGTATATGCCCCAAATCAAGCAATTCCTTAATTGTTTTCTCCACCTCTTCCTTATATCTCTTTGGGTGGCAATAAGGTGTATTCATAACGGATTTCATTCCCTCTTCTAGTTCAATGGTGTGTTCAAAACCCCTCTTAGGAGGTAATTCTGGTGGGATATTGCTGGAAACCACCCCATGCTTGTCTAAAATAGATTGAATATAAATATGAGTGGTCTTCCCTTCTTTAGGAGAAAGTTTGTTGATGATCATACATTGTGCTGCCATTCTACTTGCCCATGTCTAATTGCTTTCTCCATTCTTTTAGCCATCACAACCCTTGGAGATCCATCTAATAGACCTTGTAGAATCACCTCTTAGTCATTATGTTGGAAACATAGCTCCATCTTTTGAAAATCCTGATAGTATCTAAAAAACGAGTATACACATTGAGTGCCCAAAACCATATCTGTATCACCCATGCCTACCATATAAAAAACTTCACTTAGGTGTCTCCCCAAACTGATGTCTAGTTGCTGAATTCTTATTGTACAATGGGTAGTGAATCCATCAGCCATAGCTACCTTAAAATCCTCAAAGTTTCAGCCTTTGACTTCATCGTCATCTTTAAACCCTCATCAATGAAGTTATGTGTAGAACAGCTATCAATTAAGACAAACACCTTATGACCTTGTAAAACACCACAAATTCTGAAAGGGTGATACTTGGGGGCCTCTAAATGTGTTTCCAATGTTCCTTTTGTAAATTTTACTTCTTGTTTCTCTAGTTCCTCTTCTTCCATTATATATTCAGGTTCAATTTCTTCCTCCTTAGATTCTTCATTTGCCATTGCTTCTATGTGGCACACTTGTCCCTTCCCTAAACATCTATGACCAGACTCCCATGGCTCCCTACAATTAAAACACAACTTCTTCCTTAAGAGTTCATTCTCAATAACTTCTTCTTGGTTTGCCTTTGGAGGTGATAGCTTAGGTTGTGAAGGCAGTTTCCTAAGTAGTTCAAGTGCTACATTCTTGGAGTAGTATTTGCTCCTATTCATAGAAACATGTAAACTCAATGCCTTTTGAATTGCATCTTGTAGATATGTAGGGTCAAGAGCACTCACCAAGCCTCAGAGTGACTCCAACAAACCTTCAATGAACATGTAAATCTTTCCTCGGTAACATCCATTACCATGACTAAAATTCTCTAAGATTCTACCACATTATCTTCTACTAATCCATGTCGTCTCAAAGGTGTTTATTCTTTGAAATGCTTTTCCAGATGCTTTTGATCTAATCTATTTATAAATCTATGTAAATTCAACATATGTTGTGATATGTTCCTTGTGCAACAATTCCATGATGCCACCGCTCACATGCAATCCCATCCAAATGAAGAATAGAAAACTTTGTGGCCTCCTCTTCTATCATAGGACTAAGTGAGAGATGTGTCCAATTTTTGGACCCAAGATTTTGATGCAACTCTTCTTGAACCATCAAACGGGGGAAGTGACATCTTGCTTGATTTACGCTGCCTCTTTTTTTTTCTCTCTCTCTCCAAAGCCCATTCATCTCTATGGCTCAACTACATAAACTAGTTTCTAGACCTATAGGCTAGATATTATCTGAAGGTTGAAGGAAAGGTTATGAAGGTGTTTGGCACTCATGGTCAGAGCTTAAATCGGTATTGAATCCAGCATTGCAGATGCTATATTGAAGCAGTACATTGTTATTGGATTTAACCATCCAATTGTAGTCAGTGTGACTCCTATTTTGTGATTGAGCAGTGAGCTCTAGGCGGTTGGCCTTTTTGCATGTGCAGACCCCATTATTGTAATCACTTACTATCTGCAGTAGTATCATCTGATTGTGGGTAAGGTTTCCCACTGTGGTTTTTCCCCTTACAGGGTTTCCACGTCAAAATCTCTGTCATGTGTTGTGGATGTTGTTTCTCTTTCTGTTTCATGCATTAAGTTATACCGGTACTGCTATAACTGTTAATTTGTTTAACCGGCATTAAGTTTGTATTACCGGCACTAAGTTTTAAGTTGGAATAATTGGTTTTGGGTTGTAATTAATTGACAACTGATTCACCCCCCCCCCCTCTCAATTGTCCTTCCCGGTTCCTAACAAGCAGGATTGTTGCTCTAATGTCAATTGTAATACCCCTTTCTAGAACATTGCTTATTTAGTTATTTTTGCTTTAAAACAATATTTCTATTTCTAGAATGATAATTGCATTTATATTTATAATTATAGTTAAATAAATATCAGAAATTCAAATAGAATTTTCAGATAATTTTAAAAGTAACCTTATCTTGATTTTTTTGCTTATGTTTCTCATTTCAATTTGCAGCTGTTTCCTACAATGACTGTCCTCTAATAGCTGGTCAAGTTTTGATTTTTCGTCCAATAACTTGATATGAGAAATTAAGGGGTTTTGTCCTTAAATCTCTTGATTTCTCCTTGGAGAGTTTGCATCCTCTTTGGCTGTATGTATTTATTTGCTAGTCTCTTCATATTTTCCAAATGATGTCCTCTTCACTATGAAATGATTTCCCTTTTATATCTAATGTTTGAGGGAATCACAACCTTTCATATTAGGAGGACTGACAACCTTGCTTATCTAATCGCTGCAATGGTAAGCTTTAAATTTAATTTTGATTAAATTCTTTTATATTATGAATAGCTACATCTCCTTTTTGGGCCCAACTCTATTATGTTATTGCAAACTTAATCGCTTGAGCTATAAATTAAATTGGCTGCAATCAGGTACATGTGGCGAGGACATGACAATAATCATTTATAGTTTCAACTTTCATATAGGTAGTTAGGTCAACCTAGCTGGCATCCATGGCATTAAGTATAGTATATACAGGTGGTAGTGGTTAGTTTATTATCATCATTTTGAAATTTTGTGTATTCGGTTCTTATTGAAGACTACTAGAGGTAGCCCCATTGAAGTGGTTTACTTTTGGAGGTAGCCCTCTTTAAGTGGTTCATTATTATCAATTATTTGCAATGTGAAAGATAGATCTCTCAATTTGGCGATTTTTTCCCTACAAGTGAAAGTCATTTGAAGCTGAAGGAGTTATTGCGATATTAGGGTTTTCAACCAAATTCACTCCCAAGACTACAAATGAACAAATTTCTCAAAGAATTTTTCAAAAAAAAAAATTGAGGGCCAAGCAAAGGTAAGTAACAATAAAAATTTCAACTTATTTTGATTTGTTTTGAATAAGTTAATGTCAAAAATATTCTGGTGGCATTGTGAAAAGGCCACAAACTAGAGGCCACGGCAAGATTCCTACAAACCAAGAAAAATTCCTAACGAAGAGGATATAGATTTAGACTCAACATTAGGTCAAACTTTAGATCTGATGTGGTCTACAATAGATGGAAAAGTGCACTAGCTGAAAGCATATATGCAGAATATATAGTCCGAAATTAAAGGAGAAATGGCTAACATAAGGAAATAATGCTCTAACTCCCAAACTCTATCCAAAATATATCTCACAACTAAAGGCACAACCCTATATTTTGATCAATCAAGATGGATATATTTCTACTCAGATACATTTTTAAAGTATTCATGGGGTGAAGTCTCTTGAGAGAAGGTTAGGGATTGGATCCCATTGGCAATATGGGTAAAATTCTTGAGTGCTATTGGTTGCTTATGGAAATGCGACTTCATCCCAAAATGCAAGCGGTCACTCATAATTCCTTATTTGAAGCAAGTCACAAACTTCCTCCAAAATTTTCCTTTCTTTAAATGGAGAGAACACAATTTGTAAGGAGCCTGCTCTAGCAGGATAGGGGGTCACCTTCAAATAGTCACAAAATCATTATTCATAATGCATGCACCATATATGCTCTAATATAGTAATCTCCCATTGAAGCAAGTTATTTCCTCCTTAGTGGGTGCCACTCTATTTTTACCAAAATAAAACAATGCTTCTTAATAAATACTTAGCAAAATGAATAATAATGAGAAATGATGCTAGAAAAGTTATTTTCATATATTTTTTACATGGGATTATCTTTCTCGGTGGTTATCCTACTAGCGAGCACTATCGCACGATAAAAGGTGGTGGTGTGCTAGAATAATCATGGGCTCTGTAACTAAAGGTCAACATGCTAAAGTCACTGTGGAATGTATAATGATGATCATGTTGAAATGTGGCAATTGATCAGCAAAGTACTGTACACTCAGCACGTATCCTCGCCAGGGTTCGAGGCCGAGCCGGGCCCCGAGCAGGGGTTCGAGGGCGGTAGCCCCCGAGAAAAGCGGGGGTTCGAGGGCGGGAGCCCCCGAGAAAATAAAATTTTGCCATTTTTCGTTGATGAAAACCGACATTGTAATAAAACCCTAAAAAGGCCGACTTTGTTTGTTGCCCTAAAAATGCATGTTATAAGCGACTGGGATGCTTAAGGCATTGTAAGGTTGATGTACTGTTTTTGCTAGATAATAAGAAAGATTGGACGGCTGTGTATGGTGGACGTAACCCATTCTGAGTGAACCACGTTAAATCTCTGTGTTATCTGTGTCCTGTTTTATTTCTTTATCTTTTGTATTTAAATCTGCATATAATTGTTAGTTCATATTTGCTTCAGATCTGCTTGAAACCCTAACAATTGGTATCAGAGCAAAGTTTTCTGTAAATTGGCAGGACTTTCAGATTTGAATGGGAGCAATGGAGGATTCCAAATTCAAGGTCGAAAAGTTTAACGGCCAGAATTATCAGTTATGGAAAATGCAGATGGAGGATTACCTATATCAAAAGGATTTGTGGCGGTCATTGGAAGGAAAGGCAAAGAAAGCGACCACAATGTCAGATGAAGAGTGGGACATTTTAGATAGAAAGGCACTGGGATCCATTCGATTGTGCCTTGCACCGTCTATAGCATTCAATATAACAGAAGCAAAAACGACTGTAGATTTGATGGCGACATTGGCTAAGTTGTATGAGAAACCCTTGGCTTCGAATAAGGTATTTCTTATGAAGCGTCTGTTTAATTTGAAAATGAGTGAGGGAGGATCTGTAGCGGAGCACTTAAATGAATTTAATACAATTACCAATCAGTTATCTTCAGTAAAAATTACTTTTGCAGAAGAGGTTAGGGCTCTCTTGATTTTATGTTCTTTGCCAGAAAGCTGGAATAGCTTGGTTATGGCTGTAAGTAACTCTGTCTCTGATAAAAATACTTTGGTATTTGATGATATTGTTGGTGTTATCCTAAGCGAGGAAATGCGAACGAAAAGCACAGGTGAGACTCCAACATCATCGGGTAGTGTTTTGAATGTGGAGAACAAAGGAAGATCAAAGGAAAGAGGAAAAGGCCCTGGGAATGAGAAGTCACGAGGGAAGTCAAAGAAAAGACGCTCTCAATCTAGAGGAAAGAAAGATTGTTGGTACTGCGGAAAGCCTGATCATCTAAAAAAAGATTGTTGGTCTCGAAAAAACAAAGGAGACAAAAATGAAAATGACAGTAAGGAAGCTAATATTGCAAGTAATACTTTACAAGATGCTTTAATCTTATATTTGGATAATGTTAATGATTCCTGGGTAATAGACTCTGGGGCTTCATTTCATGCTACACCCCATAGAAAATATTTTCTAGATTATGTTCAAGGTGATTTTGGACAGGTATATTTGGGTGATGATGAGCCCTGTCAAATTGTTGGAAAAGGAAAGATAAAGATCAAGTTGCAGAATGGAAATGATTGGTTTCTGCAAGAGGTAAGACATGTTCCTAATTTAAGAAGAAATTTAATTTCTGCAGGACAACTATGTAGTGAAGGTTGCATAGTTACCCTCTCAGACAATATGTGGAAGGTCGCTAAAAGATCATTAGTAATAGCTAAAGGTGCGAAGGTAGGCACATTATATCTGTGTACAGGTAACACTTACTCTACCCTAGCTACTACAAATAAAGTTACTGCAGGGACAACAACAATAAATGTTGCAAGAACAGATTCGATAATGTGGCACCATAGGCTTGGGCACATGAGTGAGAAAGGGATGAAAACCCTTCACTCCAAAAATCTATTGCCAGGACTAAAGAAGATTGATTTAGAGTTCTGTGAAAACTGTGTTTATGGTAAACAGAAAAGAGTCAGATTTCTCAAGGTTGGGAAAGAGAAGAAGAGTGAGAAGTTAGAGCTTGTACATTCAGATGTATGGGGATCGGCTCAGGTATCATCTCTTGGTGGCTCTTGTTATTATGTTATTTTTATTGATGACTCAACTAGAAAAACATGGGTATATTTCCTAAAACAAAAATCAGATGTTTTTGAAACTTTTAAGAAATGGAAAGCTCTGGTTGAGAATGAGACAGGAAAAAAGTTGAAGTGTCTCAGATCGGATAATGGAGGTGAGTATTGCAGCAAAGCATTTGAAGATTACTGCTCCTTAAATGGGATTCGAAAGCAGAAGACAGTTTCAGGAACTCCACAGAAAAATGGTGTGTCAGAGAGAATGAATAGGACTATCATGGAACGCGCGAGGAGCATGAGATTGCATGCTGGATTGCCCTTTCATTTTTGGGCAGATGCTGTACATACTGTTGTCTATTTGATAAATAGAGGACCTTCAACCCCATTGGATGGTGGTATTCCAGAGGAGGCATGGACTGGTAAAAAGGTAAATTATTCTTTTCTAAAAACTTTTGGTTGCGAAGCTTTTGTCCATGTTGATAAAAAAAACAGAACCAAGCTTGATGCTAAATCTCAGAAATGTACCTTCATTGGATATGGGATAGATGAATATGGCTATCGGTTATGGGATTTTGAAAATAAGAAAATAATTAGAAGTAGAGATGTTATATTCAATGAGAAGGTTATGTATAAAGAACAGATGCAGGAAAAGAAGCATGAACAGGACAAACAAGAATATGTGGTGTTGGATGAGATTCCTGAAAATGAAATGCCACAGGTACCTGATGCTCAGCAACAACAGATTGTCCCACAAACTCCTGTAAGTGTTAGACGTTCTACGAGGACAAGTAGACCCCCTGAAAGATTTTCTCCTTCTTTGTATTCTATTTTATTAACGGATTCTGGTGAACCAGAAGAATATGAAGAAGCAATGCAGGTAGATGCCAAACAACAGTGGGAGCTAGGCATGAAAGAGGAGATGGACTCCTTGATGAAAAATAAGACTTGGGACTTAATCCCTTTACCTACAAAAAAAAGAGCCTTGCCTAACAAATGGGTTTATCGGCTAAAGGAGGAGGAAGGAGGTTAGAAAAGATATAAGGCCAAACTTGTGGTAAAAGGTTTTGCACAAAAAAAGGGTATAGATTATGATGAGATATTTTCTCCAGTTGTAAAGATGACTTCAATTAGAACTGTACTTAGTCTTGTGGCTGCAGATGATTTACATCTTGAACAATTAGATGTCAAAACAGCTTTTCTCCATGGAGATTTGGAGGAGGAAATTTACATGTTGCAACCACAGGGATATGAGGTCAAAGGTAAGGAGAACTTGGTGTGCAGGTTGAAGAAAAGTCTGTATGGCCTAAAGCAAGCACCCCGACAATGGTATTTAAAATTTGATAGTTTAATGGTTGAACACGGTTATCATAGATGTCATTCTGATCATTGTGTATATTTTAAGAGATTTGATAATGGCAGTTATATTATTCTATTGCTTTATGTTGATGACATGCTTGTTGTTGGGTCTAACATGCAACATATAAATGATCTTAAACAGAAATTAGCCAAGTCATTTGCTATGAAGGATTTGGGTGCAGCTAAGCAAATTCTCGGTATGAGGATTACACGGGATAGGAAAAATAGAACCTTGAATTTGTCCCAAAGTGAGTATATAAAGAAGGTGTTGAAAAGATTTAACATGCAGGATGCAAAAGCAGTTAGTACACCTTTGGCTAGTCATTTCAAATTGACTAAGGAGATGTGCCCAAAGGCACAGGAAGAGGTTAATAAAATGTCTAACGTCCCGTATTCATCAGCTGTTGGCAGTCTGATGTATGCAATGGTATGCACAAGGCCAGATATTCCACATGCAGTGGGAGTTGTGAGCAGGTTTATGAGTAATCCGGGTATGGAACATTGGAATGTTGTGAAATGGATTCTTCGGTATTTGAAAGGAACTACTACGAAGGCATTATGTTTCAAAGGATTTAATGCTGCTCTGAGTGGATTTGTTGACTCTAATCTGGCGGGTGATATTGATTAACGGAGGAGTACTACAGGGTATGTTTTTACTATAGGGGGAACTGCAGTCTGTTGGATTTCTAGGCTGCAAAAGGTTGTTGCACTTTCAACCACTGAAGCTGAGTATGTTGCTACTACAAAAGTCAGCAAGGAGATGATTTGGTTGCAATATTTTCTGGAGGAATTGAATTAGACACAAGAGGATAGCCCATTGTATACTGATAGCCAGAGTGCCATTCATCTTGCGAAGAAATCTGCTTTTCATTCAAGGACAAAGCACATTCAACTCAGGTACCACTTCATCCGGACTGTTTTGGAGGAGGGTCAGTTACGGCTTGAGAAGATTCACACAAGTGAGAATCCTGCCGATATGTTCACGAAGGCAGTTCCACAGGAGAAGCTGATTTCTTCATTAGTTTCTGTTGGTCTTCTTGATTGATAATTGTGGAATTTATACCAGTCGAGTCCTAGTGTTTTATCCAGCGGATGCTGCATGTACAGTGGTGTCGTGTAGTATCAGTCTCCAAGTGGGAGATTGTTCGGTGTGGAGCCTGATCAGTCTCCAAGTGGGAGATTGTTGAAATGTGGCGACTGATCAACAAAGTACTGTACACTCAGAAAGAAAAAAAATTGCCGTTTTTCGTTGATGAAAACCGACATTGTAATAAAACCCTAAAAAGGCCGACTTTGTTTGTTGCCCTAAAAATGCATGTTATAAGCGACTGGGATGCTTAAGGCATTGTAAGGTTGATGTACTGTTTTTGCTGGATAATAAGAAAGATTGGACGGCTGTGTATGGTGGACGTAACCCATTCTGGGTGAACCACGTTAAATCTCTGTGTTATCTGTGTCCTGTTTTATTTCTTTATCTTTTGTATTTAAATCTGCATATAATTGTTAGTTCATATTTGCTTCGGATCTGCTTGAAACCCTAACAGATCCTTTAACATCGTTTTTGCTTATTGTTGCACTCTTCTCTTCAACACAGGGCAATGGCCCTATGAAGAAGGTCAACCTGAATTATCTCCATGGGTGCTGCTGATAAAAATTTGGAACTATTTCCAGAGTTATGATCCCATAGAATAGGAATTTTATATCTCCAATCCAAGTGTCTAGGATTATGCATTTAAATATGCAGTGACAATAATTATTAATTTAGGGAAAAAAATAACCGCAAGACAATTGCTATTTAGCAAAAATTCTCTAAAAAAATTTTGCAGTGGGTGCATGCAACTTTGTGCCCTGTCTCCATCAGCACTCAAACTGTCCACCAAAAATTCCATCCAATCCTATTTTAAGCATAAGATACCAATTTTAATCTGTTTTATTAGTTTTCAGATTTCATGGAGCCACATCACTAGATAATTGGAGCAACATACCCCTCCATGGGACCATATCCTAAGAAATCTAAACATCATTGGTAATATTTATGATCTTAAATGATTCATTGATTGGTTGTGGATGTATTATCAAATTATCATACTAATTCATGGCCACTTATTCCTGATCACCAGAAAGCAACTGCTACTCAGCAAAAATTCTCTTTAAAATTTTCACACTGGGTGCTGGAAACTTCCCGCCCCCTCTCTCCATCAGCCACTCAAACTCTCAAACTATAAAGCCAACCACTCCTATTTTAAGAGAAAGATAATTTGAAGATGCCCATTTTTTCTGTTTTCTTAGCTTTTAGTCTAGGTTACCAATTTGGGTATGTTGGTACAGCAAAAAATAATTTGGGGTTGGGTTAGCTTTGGCTATGTCAAAACAAGCACATGTGATATTAAAGCATGAATTAAGTTCAAGATACCACCATAAAAATAAAAAATATTACTTGCAATGTCAATTTGTCAAACTTGAATTTCTTGATAGATATTCTTTGTTCAGAGGTGTCTAGAGGTGAATTTTAGGGTTAGAATTGATTTTAGGTTGAATAGTTAACTTATAAAGTCAAGAAAGAAACAGAAAATAAAACAAAATTCAAAAAAAAATCATTTTAGGCACTCCCCAATGCACCCATGTATACATGGGTATGTTGTAGAGTGTACCAAGGTGAATTTGGGTCCACTTTGCAAGACCCTAGCCAAACCCACAACAGAACTACACTAGTACCCAGATTCTATACAAACTGGTCCTGGATCCAGGCTGAAATAGGAGTGAATCGGTAACAAAGTTTTTAGGCTTCATGAAGCCACTTACACCGGAGAATGCGAGCAATATCCCCCTCAATGGACCATGTCCAAAGCATTCTAAACCAGTGTTCCACGGATGTTGCGGACAGGGAGACGGGGGGACACGGGGATGGGCTTCGGGGACGGGGGGACAAGGGGAAAAAGTTTCGGGGACAGGGGAACTTGGGCCTAGGAGGGGGAAACGTGTTTCCGTGGAACACTGTTCTAAACACTAATTGGTGGTTATTTATGATCATAAATACATCACAATTGCTTGTGGTTTTATTACCAGCTTTTTGAAACCATACCAATTCATGAGCACTTATTCCTGACTTATTCTCTGGATAATGTTGATGTGTGTTTTATGCACATAACATTTCAGAATAAAATACCAAGGTAATTTACCCTCTCTTGAACAAAATCACCTCAGATGCTAAGGATAAGATCAACTAAAATGATTCCAAGGTTTCTACATGTCAGGTCTTGACGAGTGGGTAACTCAATGGTCGATGTGAATTGTTGTGATCACTTGAGGACTTAAGCAAATGTTAGGATTATCTTCTTCGATTACGAAGATGCGGAATAGGTGTGCTAACAACTTAGGATTTAACAATGAAGCTCCAGACTTAATTCTTACTAAAAAATGGGCAAAAAGAATAGGGTTCAAGAAGTATATTCTAAGCCTATGAATGTAAGAAATGATGAACAAATCTAGTGGAATCAAACTAGGTAAGGTCTCACGAACAGGTATTGACACAAGCTTAGTGCAATCGTCTAAGGTATACTTAAGGATTTTCAAACTATTACCATCACACATTGACACCATCCAAGTTGATGCTTGTCAAAGGTTGCATAATAATTGAAGTTAAGTTTACTCAAATCTCCAGATGACCACACAAGGCGCACTTACCATCGGCAAGAGGCTAGTGGTATGGATTAAAGATTCCACACAAATATATTCAACAAATCTTTCACTCAATCTAACATACATGAAAATAAATTCTAATCTAACTTGGAGGAATTGAGAACCATGAATGCAAAGACAACATTTGAAGAGCAAAATCACCAACAATTGAACAATGATTATGATTCAAATAGCTGCAGCATATACCAACAATTCTACAAAAACTCTCTTACAAATGAGAGACAAGGAGGTATATATAGAATCTCTTACAAAATGGATGGCCAAGATTGATCCAAGATCAACGGCCAAGATCATGCCAACAAAACCCTAGAATTGCCCTAATTAGGGTTTACATCAAAAATGGTAACACCAACATATGGCCCAATAAAAAGATACCTAGTCATCAAATAGGGAATCTTTTTGAAGATTCCTCCCTGCATCTCTCCCTCTCCTAGCATATTCCAAGAATCTAGCCAATACAGAATCTAACTCCTCCATGGAAATACTAGGCAATGTATCCTGCTGCAAATCAATCACGTCCAGTGAATCCGAGCAAGTGTTCAAAGTGTTCTCCCAATCTGGCATGAGCTTCTGCGAACTATAAACATGAATCAACAGAGAGATCAAGTCATCTATCTGACTCTTCTTCAAAGAGTCCAACCGGCAAAAACACATAGATTTCATCTTGTCTCTTAATTCGGCTAAGTGTAAACCACTAGCATCACTAACATCAACACCCAATAATTCCTCAATTGAGGCAAGGATCTTCATCTGAATGTCCTAAATCAATCCCTCCATCTCCATACAACTTGACTGGGTGTTCTCATAAATTGATTTCTTCACAGCCAATGAACAATACTAGCCATGGAAATCGTATTTGTCTCCACTGTGCACAATGTTCTCGTTGACCAAGGTGGAATTAGGAATCCTCTTCAAAGCCTTGAGGCGTGGAATAGTCTTCTCCTGAATAGGCCAAAATTCTTCCCAAACTCTCTCCAAATACTGGATTCTAAACATGAGCCCTATTGTCTTGTCATATGCCTAGACAAACTGAGTAAGGAAATCATCTGCCTGTTTTCTTGCACTCTCAATCCACTTTTCCACCTCCGAGAGCGTATCTCTCGCTGTCTCATAGTGTGAATGTATTCCATGGTCAACTGCAATAGGGGAAATAAGGATGGGATTCTCACGCCTTATCCCCGCAATATACTCTCTAAGTCTGATATTCTCTTCTCTGTACTTCTCTTCTATTTCTCTGTCTAACCTTGCGTTGATTGCCTTAAGGTTATCACCAACATCCTGAAACTCTTGCTCTCTTGATGTACGACCGAGGGCAACTAAAGTAATCTGCAAATCCATAGGAGTAGCAATGTCTGCTGCCACGCTTGCAATAGGAAAAGCAACCTGCACGATCCGCATTCCTGTCTCATCTCTAGCTATGTGCGACAAAATCTCAGCTCTCTTGGGTTCCTTCTCCTTAGCACTCTGTTGACGTGTATTTTGTACACTATCAAACACAAAATAAAATACCTAAAGGTACCTTATCCTCTCTTGAATAAAGTCTCCGAATGCTGAAGATGTCGCGAAAAGGATCAATCGGGATGACTTCAAGGTTCTTTGCTGTAGGATCTCTACGTGTGGATAAGCTCTCTGTTGTATGATGTGATTTGCTGGAATCACAAGGGGACTTACACTTGATGACTGAACATCTGATTTGCTTTGAATATCGCTGGAACATAGGATTTTTACTAGCTTAGATTTGAAAAAAAAGGAAAAAAAATGAGGGTGAGGAAAGGATCTAATTCTGATACTAAGAATGTAGGAGCAATGAATGATCTTTGATGAAATTCTAACTAAGTCTTGTTTTGACATCACAGGACCATCTCCACAAGGTTAGTGCGATCTTCGAAGGAAAGCTTTATGATGTTCAAATCATCACTACAGGCATAGACACCATCAAGCTGATGCATATCGATGAAGAAGCGACAATTGAAGTTAAGCTTAAGCTGAATGATTCCAGTTGACTACACAAGGCAAGTCTGCTATCAACAAATTGCTAGTAGTATGGATATACGAATTTCACCATCAATCAAGCACATTTCTTCCACTCATCTAATAACATGAAATCAAATATGAGAAGTATAGAGACCATGCAAATTGTCGAATCGACCCATAAATTTCACCATTTCTTCAATGAAGTTTTGCAAGTCTTTTACAACAACATCTTGGCAACAATCTTTGCCTTCTCTCTCTACTCTACTCTAATTGCTATTCTATCAACTGACTAATTCACTATTCTAACTATTCACTCCCTATCTTCTAACTCTTTTCTAACTGCTTTTACAAAATGAAGAGTCGGGGCTTATATAGTGCCCTTAATACAATTCGATGGCTAAGATCAATTTGAGATCAATGGCCAAGATTCAATAATGAAAACCCTAATTAGGGTTTGTTACAACCATTACATAACATTTAATGCTTGACCAATGATAAAATCACATCCTTAGGACACATGTCTTCTCTAGAAAAATCGACCAATGGATAGCTAGGGTAGGTACATCGAAGTTTGTGCCACCTTCCATGAGTTAGGTACATTGAATCTGGACACGTTGAGGTGGACCAACCCGACTGGAGGAGTGATGATTGGGATGCCACCTCGTCTGACACTTGGTTGATGCCAATTTGATGTTGCTGAGAAGCTAGCTTTAATTAACTCTTCTGAAACTATCTGCTCCTTCAACGAACCCTTGCTCTGACTTATTTTGTCTTTGACGTGCAGGATGATTGATGTACCTCGCCTTGGAATGCTGGATTTGAAGAAGTTGCCCTTGATGATGCTTGACCGAAGAAGGTCGTCCTTGTCGATGCTAGACTGGAGGAGGTCGCCCTTATCCTCGCTTGATCTTGCTTTATGAGAGTCTGCCGACTTGTAGATACTCCAGCTTTAGGAGTCGCCATCTTGATACCTACACAACATTTCAAAATTAGTTCTGAAGCATTATATCTTGAAGTGTAGAAATCTAGACTTAAAAGGAAGATTTAAGATTTTAATTAGGAAACTTCATGATAAATCTTGAGTTATCATTTCCTAATTAACCATGTAATACTTAGATTTTTCCAAATCAAATGTCCAAAAATCAAACCTTGAACAAGGGTGTCGAGATGATTTTGCCATACCTCCTCTTGAGTATTAAACTCTAAGAAATGATGTAAAAAAAATGGATTTTGCTAGGCAAAATTTAAATCAAAATTCTCCCTTGGATGAATTGCGCCTCCTCTAACTTCAAAAGAATAGACTCCACCCTCTTTGATCTTCAACACTTAGTAGAAATTCGCTCCACTCTAGCTAGATTTCGGTCCTCCAATTCACACTTCAACCTCTGGATTTTGCTCTTCAAATAGCTCTCCAATTTTGCACTTAGGAAAGGATGAACGAATGATTAAACTTGAACAAAGCATCACCCATATATAGAGCGCTCACCTTGATTCCCTCCAAGGCTGACTTGCCAAAAGGGAAATGAAAATGAAATAAAATCCCCCTCAAAAGAAGGCCAACTTGCTTGTAAAAGCAAATAAATGCATTTGAGCGCTCACCTTCATTTAAAATTTGAAAATTAATTTTAATGCCTCCAAAGTGGATTTTTGATTATTTCAATGCCTAAAAATTAATTTATTAAATTAAAATGCCTTTAATTTAATGCGAATTTGATTTAGCCCTTCCAAAGGCCTCAAAGTTAGCAACTTGGTGAATTTTAAGCAATATCAATGCTCAATAAAAAATGAAGGATATCACCAATTTCGCCCTGGACCTTCAGTGAAGGTCAGGAGCGATTTTTCAATCTTGCTCTTAATCCTTCATCTTTTGGATTCCAAATTGCTTCAAAGACATAAAATATCATCTCTTCTTCCTATCCACACAAGATTTGGTCTCAATTCCTCAAACAAAGGAGAAGATCCTAAAAAATCGCTATGGGCCCTCTCTGAGGGTCAGGAGCGACTTTTTGATTTTAGGCTTGATTCTTCATCATTTTTCATTAAAACTTTATTCATCATTTGGCAATGTCCTTCCTTAATTCACTCCAACCAAATTCGCTTTGTTGTTGCAAGGTAAAATGAGGATTTTCATGGGCCCTCTCTGAGGGTCGGAAGCGATTTTTCGCTGTGGGCCCTCTCTGAGGGTCAAGAGCGATTTTTCATTTTCTGACCAAAATCATCAAGTTTCAGAGGCAAAATAATATTCATCATGTTTTTGGAGGTCTCTTCTCCTTGTCCTAACCTTGCCTTAGCACCATTTTGAAGAAAACATGCATTTTTTGAAAATCTTGCTGTGGGCCTTCAGTGAGGGTCCGGAGCGATTTTTTGGTTCTAGGCAAATTCCTTTATCTTTTATTCTTCAAATCACCTCCAAGGCATAACATATCACGTCCTCCTCCTGTCCAAGCAAGATTTTGTCTCAATTTTTCAAACAAAGGAGAGAAAACTGGAAAATCGCTATGGGCCCTCTCTGAGGGTCCGGAGCGATTTTTGTAATTGCCTTCAAAATATTGATTCTCAACGATTTCTTTTCACTTCAAGGCTTTTCAAACATCGTTTCAAACCCATGCCTAACCTTAGCTTTCCTCAAACTTGGATGAAAAATTCCCATTTTAGGTTTCTCGCTGTGGGCCCCCTCTGAGGGTCCGGAGCGATTTTTCGCTGTGGGCCTTCAGTGAGGGTCAGGAGCGATTTTTTCATTTTGGGTTGATTTCCTCTTGTGTTGATCCTCCAAATTATATTCAACGGATAGAACATGCTTTCCTTCATCCCTTCCAATCATAAAATCACTTTGATCTTGCAAGAATAATGCATATTTGAAAATCTTGCTGTGGACCCTCTCTAAGGGTCAGGAGCGATTTTTGCTACCTGGACCAAAATGTTTCACTTTTCATCTAAAAATCACTTTGCCAAGGGAGATGTTATCTTTTTCTTTGCTATGAATAAAAATTCATGTCCAAGAAAGGTCCAAAAATGTGCACACAAAGAAAATCGCTCTGGACCCTCTCTGAGGGTCAGGAGCGATTTTTCCTTTTCTGGGAAAAACTCCTTCAATTTATCATCTTTAATCAAGTCTAGATACCTCATTATGTTCATTCTATCCTTCATCATGCTCTTGACCTCTCAAATCGACCAAATAAGGCTAGCAATGACCCTTATAAGATTTCTCGCTGTGGGCCCTCACTGAGGGTCAGGAGCGATTTTTGCTGTGGGCCTTCACTGAGGGTCAGGAGCGATTCTCGCTATGGGCCTTCACTGAGGGTCAGGAGCGATTTTTCATTTTTTGAACTCTCCGTCAAGATAATTTTATGGAATATAACATTTAAGTGACATTTCCCTCTATCTTTCTTCTTTCTTATACTTTAAGTTATATTCCATATATACTTTTAGGATGTTTGAGAGTGGTTTCAGACCTCCAGGAGTTATATTGCAAAATCTAGTTTTTGGAGGTTTTTCAGTTTCCAGACTTAGTCAAATTTCAGGATCAAGACATTCCCAGACTTAGCCAAATTTCAAGATCAGGACATCACTCCAGCAGGACCTGCTATCCAGGTGATTCCCTTGGCGACACTCAAAATGCAAAGGCTAACTGACAAAACCCTAAAAGACCTAGAAAACAAACCCTAGAAAGCAAAAAGCAAGGGTCCCCATTTGCAATGGGGCGATGTGTGAAATGGTCACAACACACTCCTAGCTAGGTAATCATCCATGTTATCAATAGGTTGTACCTCTATCATTTTCTTACTTTTCTCCATACTTCTCATGAGCCAATCAAGAATAGCGGCCATCTCCATACCATCATCGAGACACATCTCTCGATCAAGCCCTCTCAATGTCGAGATAACATCATCATCGTCATGAGGATTATTCCTGTTCAAATCATATATCTCATTTCCCAAACTAACCTCCAAAAGGACAGTAGGGGATCCCGACTGATCATCATTCTCATTTGGTGGTACAGATGTCGCTGTGGCATGTAACTCCTGAATATTCTCTAGTAGCATCACTGTGTTGGAACACTACTGGTTTCCTTAATCTATTTTGTAATTTCAATTACCCTAGTTGATGAGACACTGAAAGGTGGTGAAGGAATGATAGTCTTTTGTTTCTTCTTCTTCACCTCCTCAATCTTCTTCCCTCTGGCCTTAACTCCTCTTGGCATGTTTTTCCTTCTCTTGGGAGCTTGACTCTCTTCGTCTGCATGAATCCTGACATCGTTGATAGTCCTCTGATCATCTTTGGAAGTAGACTCTTCTGGCTTCATCTTTTCATAAGTGAAGGAAACACCCATATCAACTAACTTATTCATCTAAATATCTACCCATGCACGGGAGAAACTCAAGACCTCTCTCATCAATACATTCAAGTCAATCTCTTCTGATTATGACCAATTAGGCAATAAGACTGCCTTCTTCATTTCATTCTCATACTGTGGATGCGTATGATCCCTGTCGTCTAACACCTAATCAGGAATAAGGAAAAGTCCACACTTCCTCATGAAATCCACTGACATTCTGGACCACATTCGTCTCTTCACTGCTTGCCCGTTGATTAGGTCGGCCCAATAATCTTCTATGTCTACTTTGTGGATGAACTTATCTCCCCTGATCCTTCCAACTTTCATATCTGGATCAAATCTTTCTCTTTTCTTGAAGGTTGCAAATCAATAGAATGCAAGCTCCTCACTCGCAGTGCTGGTGACTAAGGAAAACTGGCGAACCTCTGATGTCTTCCCAACTGAAATAGGGAATGTCATGCCTGTCCTATGCTTCTCTCTTTGAATGGAATCAAACTCTAGAAGCTATCTCACCACTTCCAACAAGATCATTCTGTCAGACGGATACCTAGGAAGCTTGTAGGGTTCAGATTGAAACTAATGAATTCTAAGGTACGTGAAAATGGGAAACTGAATATACCACGATCCATATTTCTCTATTAGCTATGTTGCCTCCTTGGACAATCTTTTGTGGATTCCGCCATGCAGCATTCGCGTGATGTACATTGTGAATACATCATTCACTCTCTTATAATCTTCAATTCCATACATGTTCAGCTGGGGTAGCACTCATGACTCCTGAATTGTCCTTGCTCATTCCCGGCTTCACCTTTGCATATCAATCCTTTGTATGAAACGAACCGTGCAAGCAAGTATACCAGGTAGGAAGTCATAGCGAATGACTTGGACCGCTCTACATTCCTCAGCTGAAAGTCTAGATTGTCACTTATGATCTTAAACCAATTTACCAATGTCCCTCTAAGACAATCCTGGATGAAGTAGAACATTCATCCATCGAATATTGCACCCTACGACATCCCCATCACTCTGTTGAGCAGGAATACCAAGTCACTATACTCCTCTTTGAAGTCTGTGCACATGAGTGTCTTGGGAGCCTTGGAATGATGAAGCCTAGGCTCAATCATCTACTCTTTATTTATCATATTCTTGCACGCATCCATCTTCTTTGTGTACCGCTCTTTATATTCATCTTTGGTTGCATCCTTCATATCTGCTCTGTGTGGAATTCCAAACACCTCAGCAATCACATCCTCAACAAGGTAGGCAATAACAAGACCCTTAGGAGTTTTGATCATTCGCGAGCAAGGATCATAACATCGTGAACACTCCAAGATAAGCTTGCTGCAATGTATGGATTTTGGAAATCCAATGGCATAAAAAATACCACTCTTCATAATGTTTACATACACTAGGGAAGGAATCTGATTTCCGACTCCAAACGTCCGCTGTCGCATCTGGTTCAAGTCCAGGAAATGCATATTTGTATTTGTAATCTCCTTCCATTTGGACGATATCTTGGGCTCTGGATAGAATCCAATCTCCAGTATCTTTTGTAGTTCTTTTCTTTCTTTAAATCCGGACTTCGACATCGCACCTGTACGAAGCTTGAAGTTAGAACTTAGAAAAATAAATAATACTCTTAATAGAATTCCTAACTTCCTAAAGATTTTAAGCTAATTTGAGCATGAAGTCAAGAAAATAGTCCCCACTCTTGGTAGATCTTAACAATTAGATTCGAAATGTGACAACATTAGGGTATGAAACCTTAATGAAATTCATTAATACCTCCTTATACTTAGAAATTGTGTAAACTAAAGTGCAAGGGAGTATACCGGATCAATGGTTACCAAGGAAAGGTGTGAAAGGTTGTGTTTTCACACAAAGTAAGTCTAAGGACACCTTTCGTAGTCAATAATGGAGGAAAACAAAATCTGAAAACAACCTGAAAATTAAACTTTTAAAACATGTTACAATCACCTAGATATGCATAAATTTGATGAGAATCAACCTTCCAAGGCAAACATAAGAAAATTTGAGCATGAATGTAGGGCTGGAAATGGAAACTTAGTCGGAAGACAAATCTGAAAATGAAGTTTTCAGACTTACCAGCACCCTTAGGAATGATAAAATACTCAGAAATAAACTCCGGAATGAAGCAAGAATGCTTCCCAAGTGAAATCGCAAGGTGTTAAATTTGTGCCCTAGTTCAGTAATCAGATTTCTAACATTTAATTATTTGTTAACATTAAGTAAACCATAATCAAGTAAATCCAAGAATGAAAACAAGAGAGCAAGAGACAAACACAAATACCCTAGGAAAACCTCCAAGGAGGAAAAACCCAGCACTAAAGACCCACATGTCAGATTATGTATTCAATCCTAATTGCACCAATACAATACTTAGCTTGATTCTCCAGATCTGATCCCTTTTAGTATATCAGATCTGCCCTTCTAAATACACCAAGTCTGCACCAAAATGCCTTATATCCTCTTGAACAAGTTCGCACAATCCTCTTCTATATTTTGCACCTTTAGTTGCAGAGCTATTTCGCTGATTGCATGAGAGATGAAGTGATTGAATTGAGTTTGCATTTTAACTTTATTTATATGAGCATTTAACCCATATACTCCAAGTCGGCCTTAATCATTTTGGCACCAATTTGTTTATTGAGGCGTGATGCATATTTAATGTGGCGTGGAGATATGGGGCCGGTCTTGTCTTGGGGGCACGTTACCCCTTTAAGATAGGACCCAATCCTATGTGGGTTCGGATGTTGCCTTAAGGCAATCCGAACCCATCTTACCTAGTTATAAACAATAGGTAGGTGGCTGAAAAAATTTGTTTTCTGAGGACAGCCACCCTACAATGGAGTTTCAGATCAGCAACAATGGAAGATAACTCAGATTTGCAACACATCAGCAAGTAGGGAATGATGGAAGCCACCACGTGTGAAGGGAATTCACCAAAATAATGGCACAAACACTTGCCAAATCAAAATCGCAATTTCTAACTATGGCACCATCCTTGAAAAATCTGAAAAATGTCTTCAATGCACCTCAATCTGCCAACAATGGAGGTCTGAAAACAGTAAGCAATAATGGTGGATGCAAGGAAAATCGTCAAAGTTCTTCAATCACCAAAAATCGCCATCCTTCACAAAATCATGATTTTCACCAAAAATGGCGGACTTCACCAAAATCGAAAATCTGAAAACAATGGAGGCAATAAGTCTCAATGGCAGCAATGGAGGCAATAAGTCAAGCTGGAAAAAAAATGGAGGCCTTCAATCAAACACTTCACTTCAACACTTCGCCAAAATTCGCCAATAAGAGAGAAAAATCGCTAAACATGGAGATACCTGGCAAACTTAATAATAAAATATTGCTGGAGACTCCTCTCTTATACTTGCTTTTGCCTCTCACTTTTACCACACAAGCAATGTGGGATAAAACACTTGCTCTTATACTTGTTTGCTAAAACTAACTTGCTTCTAGAAGGGTAAAAAGTAAAAACATTAAATGCTCATTGCAAGTTATTTAATTTTTATTTTTATTTTTATTTTAAATAATCATCAATCATCATTTAAAAACAATTAAAATAGGGCTTATTTATTAAAATATTTCAATTTAAGTCAAAAATTGAGCCATGAGGGAAAATCGATTCAAGTAGGGATTAAAAAATCCCATTAAAATCATTTAAAATGTTAAAATTTTCCTCCACAAGGGAAAATCGATCTCAGCGTGGACAAAATCTTCATCAAAATTCACATAAAATGGGCCGGGGGAAAATCGATAGGAGTTTGGAATGAAAATTCTACTCAAAATTTAAGTCATCACCCAAAAATACCCCTTTGGTGGAAAATTGACCTCAGTCTGGATGAAAATCCGGACTCAAAAATATGAAATGCATTCCCAGTGGAAAATCGCTGAAGTCTGGATAAAAATCTGGACAAAATTCCTCAAAAACTTGTCACAAATTCCTGGTGGAAAATCAACCCAAGTGTGGAATGAATGCAAAAATCATCGGCAACCTTGTCCATGCCTCCCTGGTGGAAAAACGTGGGTAGTCAGGATAAATCCTGACACTTAGTCAAAATTTAAAGGTCTCCAGGGGAAAAACAACCCTAGTATGGATTAACAGTGGTGGAAAAATGAGGCAAGTATGGGTTTCAGGGGAAATCCATGTCCAGTCTAGATTTCGAGTGGGGAAAACCATGGGTAGTCAAGAATATGAGGGGAAAATCACCTCTAGCATGGATTTTTGACCTTTTAACCCTTAGAATATGGATTTTACTCCGGAAAATGATGATTTTTCCACTCAAAAAAACTTTGAAACTTTGAAACTTAATAAAACTCAACTGGACTCGGGCAAATTCATCAAAAATTGAGTGTAACACAAGGAAAACTATCAGGATAAAGTGCGAAATCAACTTAAATAATTCTCTAGGAGTGAGAAAACAACTCCAAAAAGGCCTGAAAATACCTTAGCACTTAAAATCACCAACGAGGACATTTAAAAAAACGTTAACACTCCAAAAAAGGGTCTACACTTAGACAAAACTAGGATCACTTAGGAAATCTCAATTTTACACACTTGATCCCATAACTTCAAAACCCTAAACGGCACTAGGCATGATCAAAATTCCGAGACTCAAGCACAAGAAGCACAAAATTGCCCACTAAGCAGCCAAAACCCTAACCTGACAACGCAGAAAGCCGGAAAAGAGGGGGTCCCCGTTAGCAATGGGGCGATGTGTGTAAAGGTCACAACAGATAATAGTATGGTCTGTAACAAGTTATATGGCAGCCAATGATTTTCAGTAGTCATATAAAAATAGATAAAATAAACAATTAGATGCCATAATGTAAACATGATACTTTTGAACTTCTAAGGAAAGGGGTTCCACAGATCATTTTTTCTACAATTTTCCAATAAATCAGTGAAATGTTGTTGAAAAACAAGCTATAACTAGCTTTTGACGACTCCTCAAGACTGAAATACCCACCCTTTGTCAGAAAAGGGTGGTAAACAAAGAAACAAATAGCATTTGGTTCCCTGCATTAACAAAAAAAAATCTCATCTCATATTAAGAGAGGTTAATAATAGAACCATTTTTAAGCTAGTGCTTCAAGAAACTGTCCTCATTCAAGCTATTTATATTACACAAAATAGATCCAAGAAAGATTAAATAATAAAAAATCAATTTGCAATGGGAAAAGGAACATCAGATGTTGACATGACTAAATCTGAGAACTCTGCTTTCATGAATTTAAATCATAATCTTGTGAGATTTGTAATGCATGTAAAAATGCATATGTTTACAATAGGTAAATAATCTGCAGTTCATACACGTGTTAAGCAGTTATGTGATCAACCTCAAAGAACTTGTAAAATTATGAACAAAACTTACCCAAGACCAGACAAATGCTGCCATTTCAAAAGCATTCTGCAATATCAACAGAAGGCCTTTATTAAAATTAATGAAATCCAACATAGACAAGCATGTGTTCTTGATGAAAATTTCAATTTTAGGACACCAACCAGAAAATCTTGATTACCTGAAATGAAATGAACTGAATCAACCACAACAAAAGTTGAGGTTTACCAAACCAGAAAAGCTCATCACGGGGCTTTAATTGAGTCCCTGCAGCTGCATCCGTTGCTGCATTATCCAAAGCGAGTTTTGCGATCACATGTTGAAGTTTTGTGCCGACGAACAGGATCAACTTTCATAAACATGGAAGAGAGAGGAGAATTGAATCAGAATAATTAAGCCAGTCTCTGTATACTCGGTAGTTTAGTGTCTAATAGAATTAACTTAACAAGGAAGTCATTGGGCATAAGACACTATCACACAGTAAAGATAACTAGAAAAAAAGAAATGAAATGGCTTTAACCAATGAACTTGTCAACACTTACCATCGCAGGGATGAACGATATCCAGAAGTAGAAGTTCAATCCTGATTCAGAAACAAGATTCAATTAAGCGATTAAATGTTGAAGATGATGGTTATTAATTGGACCCAAATATAATTTGAAAAGAAACGGATCCCTTTTCCAAGATAAGCAAGAACTGTTTTGTCATACATAACAAATTAAGGAATTGAGGATAATTTACCATGCAGATTGAAGAAAATGCAGATAATTGCATATCCCCAAAGCGGCCAGCTGCAAAAATATCAATCATTACCTAATTTCAGGTTATTCGTTCCATTTCACCAAAAGCGGATCAACTTTTCTGTATTATAAATACATGCAGGTATAGATTAACTCAAAGTATTAAATTATAAATGATGTTGGTGCTATGTTATGTGTACACTTTCTGAAAGAAAGCCATGGGCAATCAATAAGCATATCCACAATACAAAAAAAAGTCAATAAATTGCAGAAATAACTAATTTTCTAAAAGCCCCATGTGAGATGTCAAATGCATATTTAATAGTTGATTAGGAATAAAAGAAATATCCACAGCTCATAGTATCTAAATCTGTTTGGGGTACGGAGGATATTGCCAAGCTTCTCTCCCTCTCTCTTGTCCTTTTACGTGCATCGTTGTCTCTTTCTTCATTATCAAACACTTTTTTGTAAAGGATTTAATTAAATTATCACTTAAGTACATCTTAGAGTACAGGAGACCTAATGTCATTTTCAGTCCTCATACTACAATCTATTTTCTTCTTCTTTTGGTTTTTGATGAGAAAATGTCAATTATATTAGTTTCTAAGAAATATTGTACACCATATTCACAAAAAGCTGGGCAGAATGAAATCACACCTTGAATTCTAAATAAGGCATAACCTAAAAAAAGTGACATCTAAAATGACATGATATACTGCCAACTACTCAACAATAGCCCTAAAACCAGGTGGCAGTGGTGGATCACAGCCCTCAAGCTTGCCCCAGCCATTTGAGAGGTCCTAGCCATTATGAGATGGCTTGCAATCTGTAATAACAGCAACATAATTAGCCTACTCTTCATCTGGAGGAGTATTATCATTCTTTACAGTGCCAAGTTAGGAATTTCACTAGTGTTTGGTCATCCAGAATAACTCCTATCAGCGAGGTGACAGAAGGTGAATGAGTTTGTTGAGACTATCCACAAGCCCTACATGAGGCAGATGAGAACCATGAGAAATTACCATTTCCATCCTCTTTTCCAAAATTACTGAAAATTGGTTGTCTTGACCTGAGGCAGAAACAAATTTGTATTTAACAATCAAGACTACTAGTCTTTTCAGACTATTTTTTTGCTCCTAAGTTGCTTCACAAACTTCATGTGGGATGTAATAAGCTCTAGTGGAAAGACTGGAAATGGTATCCTAATACTCCATTTCACAACTACAAGCCTGGAAAAGGATAGTTATGGCTCTCCCCACATCTGCCTATATTTCAAAGCTTAATGATTGATGCACTTTACAGTCCATGGCTAGCTCATGGGACGAAGGTTTTCAAATTATTTGATCGACCACTATCAAGCTTAAGCTCAGTTTGCTTGGTGCATTCTCAATCGGGTTCTTCGCATTGGATCTCATTTGGTCCAAATGGGTTGTTAACCCTCGTCCATTTTGTGGACACATTAAAACCCTCAAGTATCACTTATTGTTTTGTCCCAAAGCTTAGGCTGCTTAACATTAAATTCATGATTTCTTTTTGCCTTTTAGACCGAAGCCTTTTCTTGGCATATGATTCTTTTGGAGGACTGGCCTAGACTTCTTACAAAATTTACTAAAATTTGGCATGCACTTAGAGTGAAATTTGTTTTCAGAAAGATATAAACTCGACTCTCTTTTTGGGAGTCTCTGTTGATGTGCATTTCTCAGTTTTTACTAAATCTATGATTTGTTCCAATGTCCTCATGGAGATTCAAGTGCAAGCTAATAAAGTTACCCTTGAGATAGCCCACTTGATAATTGAGGCTATGCAACTTGTACAATTTCTCTCACTTTTAGTTGGTGAAATTTTCACTTAATAACCAGAAGCTATGATCCATAATTTACCATCAGTAAACAGAGGCTGCAGAATATACAACAAAAGTGACTAGTTACCTTACCTAATGCCCACAATATCTCTGAATTCATCCTCCATGGTGCGCACCATGTAGCTATGGAAGTCATATGTAAGACGTAACCTGTGGTTCTAAATATCAAAAGAAGATAAGACATAAGTAATTATTAGTTACATGTTTTACTCAATCATGTCTATTAGCATACAGATTTTTAGCCACTTAACACTTGCAAAATAAGATGTTCACGAAACTCAAAAAAGAGCATGATACCAAATAGGCAAACATTTTGCAACATTCACAAAGGCAACTTCAATCTAGAAATCTCTGTCCATAACATGAATGATGAAAAATAATTGAATCTGGCAGCAGCAAGATTGGTCTGATAAAGTACATAATAAAGAATGCAGAAATCTAGAACAGCATGTCGACCATATTTTTTTCCTTTTTCTAAAGCATATCTAACCCTCTTTTAGGGTAGCAGAACAGAAGTACAAAAAAAGCAAAATTCAGAAAGACATGTAAAGAACCCCTATTACTATTTAGAGCATCAACCAACTAAACATTCAAATATAGAGATAGAGAGATATAATTAATTAGAGTATCTTTAATTCTTGATTAATCGTTAACTTGTTTGAAAACTTGATGAATTATTCAGATCAATTTCATTCAAGAGGGGATCCAGGTTTTCAGGCACTGATTCTGTCCACATGCAGTCTAATATCAGGGATTTTGCCACTAAATACTGTCTGTATCATATATGAATGTGTAAAGATTTACTGTGTATTCCAGTGCATATTTCATATAGTTCAATATCTTACTAGCGAGGTTATTGGGTTGTCCTCTGCACCAGTTGTGTTGTGACCATTTCACACATCGCCCCATCGCAAATAGGGACCCCCACTTTTATTTTCTTTCTAGGTTAGTTGTGGAGTCTTTAGCTATTAGCCTTTGCTTGAGGAGGTGTAGTGTCTTAGGTGGCCAGGAGGTAATCAAGTTGAGTCTCTCTCTTTGAGTTGGAGTGAGGTCAGTTAGCTCTCAAAATTCAAGAAATGAACAATTTCATGATGATCATTCCATTTGATCATCATCATTAGCTTGCAAAATCTGAGATGAAGTCCTGAAATTTGGCTAAGGCAAGTTGTTTAAGAGAGTGAGTGCTTGGACGGAGGATAGCTAAGGTGAGGTGTCTTAGAGCAAGGTGATTAAGTGAGAAAAATTGAACATTTTAAGGTCATTTCCTTTGACCCCTCAAAGCTGCAATCTAGCTTGGATGCATTTCCTTTGACCCCCAAAGTTGCGATCTAGCTTGGAGACCTCTAATTTTGACCAAGGAGGATCATTTGATTTTTTTTGCATTGATTTGGAGGATGCCAAATTCAAGTTTGATGCCTTTGATCCACTTCCTTTGACCCCCCAAATCAGCGAACTTCTTTTGATCCACTTCCTTTGCCCACTCCAAGGCATGAACTTCCTTTGCCCTCCTAGATCTGCGACCTTCTTTGGGAGCACTTCCTTTGCACTCCTAGATCTGCAACCTTCTTTGGGAGCACTTCCTTTTCCCTCCTAGATCCGCGACCTTCTTTGGGGGCACTTCCTTTGCCCTCCTAGATCGGCGATCTTCTTTGGGAGCACTTCCTTTGCCCTCCTAGATCCGCGACCTTCTTTGGGAGCATTTCCTTTGACCTCATATAAGCCCGATCAAGGTAGAAGACCATTAAGGATGATTGTTTAATGTTTTTACAACGATTTGGAAGAAATTGAACTTGAGCAAACAAGCTTTACAATGGCACTTCCTTTGACCCCCTCAAGGTGCATATCTCCACTCAATGCTTCCTTTGGGGTCTCAAATCAGCAAACTTCCTTTGGGGTCTCTAATCAGCGAAGTTCCTTTGGGGTGTCAAAACCGCGACTTTCCCTTAGTCACTTCCTTTGCCCTATGAGATCCACGAACTTCCTTTGCCACCTGAAACCTATAAAACCAGACATGAAAACAGTGATGATTAGACTTTCAAAAATCAGACTTTAGAGGTGAAAATCAGAGATCAAACAAAGGGAAATCATTTACAAATTTAAAGAATAATTTTGTTCTCTTCAATACCTTGATCAAGGTGTGTTTGTTTTTCAGGTTGTGAGGGCAAGAGACAAGCTAGAGGGAGAGATTCAAGCTATGAAAACTCAGTAACAAATGATGAGGATCAGCTCCAAGATGAAGGCTCATCAGCTCACACATCCTCACACATCAACATCAGCACGCTCAAAGAAAAGACAAGGAACATTGTAACCTTGCTGGAGGGAGGCATCATAACCTCATCCCGTGCATATGCAATGATTAACACCCTCAAGAGTACTGTTGAATGAAAGGAGGTGTTCCAAGCTCAAGGAAGCACAAGATTCAGCATGAGAGTGCACACACCAAAAAGAGAAATTTTCACAATCTTGAATTTCCTCCGGAAATCCAAGAATCATTGCTAGTATAGCAAGATGGAAGCTCTAGGGCGAGGGTGATCAAGTTAGGAAGATGATGCAATTTGGGAGTATATCCCACCATCATCCCATTCTTCACTGTAGGCACTTGGATAATGTTGAGTATCAAGAGATATGCCTCATTCACCTATCTTTGTGATGAGTTACAAAGATCAAGCAAGCTAAGGAGGCATCCAGTCATCACTTATCCAATCACATTATTCCAAGATAAGGCATCCAGATTCAATGCACTTGACTCATCCAGCAAGGCAGATAACTACATGGGGCACAAAGATCAATGCACCTACCTGTTGTGACTATTTCACACATCGCCCCATTAGAATGGGGACCCCCTCTTTTTGCCTTAGGTTTTGCTTTCTCTTTGCTTGTTTTTCTCTCTACTTTTAGGGTTCTGAGTGAGTGAGTGGTCTGCCTGGGCTGGCTAGATTAAGGGCTAAACCTTGGAAGCTCGTTTTAGGGTTTCTTTCAAGCTAAGTCTAGTCTTGTTTAGGGAGGTTGTTAGTCATCTGCCTGAAGCCTCAAGATTGCTAGAATGAAGCATGCCTTTCAGGAGAGTCAAGTTGGTTAGATCAAGGAACAGGGAGAATAGGTCTCAGGTCAGGTCTAGATTGAAAGAGGGTTTTTCTTGTCAGGGTCCTGTTTGTTTCCCCATCTAAGTCAGTTGACTAGAGCCAGTGAAGAAAAGGAGGTGGTTTGATTAAGTTTGATGGAGGATGAAGCGAATCAAGGTAACATCTAGCCTGGAAATGTCAAAATCGCTCCTAACCCTTCCAAAGGGTCCAGGGCGAAAATCCTTGTAAACCTCTTTTTCTCCTCATTTTTGACTAAGTGATGCTTTCTAGGGCATGTTTGGCGGTGAATTGATATGTTCTTGCCTGGAGAGGGATTTGATTGTTTTTTGAAGAGCAAGATAATGCCTGAAAGAGGATTTTCGCTCCTGACCCTTCCAAAGGGTCCAAAGCGAATTTCATCCTAAACACTATTTCTTGCCTTGGATAGACTTGCAATCCTGTTCCTAGCTTAGAAAATGATCTAACTTTGCCTTGTGAGGTGGTTTGAAACTTGAAGACTGAACAATTTGGCCTGGAATGGAGATTTCGCTCCTGACCCTTCCAGAGGGTCCAGAGCGAAAATCTTATTAGAGCTTATTTTTCACTAACTTTGGCTAAGTTTTGATGTGCAGGGTATCTTGGAGGGAGGATTAAACGTTCCTGTCACATTTGAAGATTTGGAAGCTTGCAAAATGAAAGATTTTTTGACAAGAAGGGAAATTTCGCTCCTGACCCTTCCAGAGGATCGAGGGCGAAATTCCCAAAAGCTCTTATTATGCAGTAAAGAAGGTCAAGTTTTGGGCATGAATGAAACGAGAATAACTTGCTTTTGCCTCCTGGAGATGTTTTAACTTGGAAAGTGAAGGATTTTGCCCAAAAGGAGAATTTTCGCTCTTGACCCTTCCAGAGGGTCCAGGGCGAAATTCTTCAATCACCTATTTTTCTTGCAAAATCAAGTCACTCTTTGGTTTTTATGGCTTGGATGAGAGGAGAGTAGTGTCTTTTTTCCTTGAGAGGTGAAATCAACTTGAAATGATGATGAATTGAGCCTGAATTAAGAAATTCGCTCCTGACCCTTCCAAAGGGTCCAGGGCGAAAATCTCTATAGGAGACATTTCTTGCTCAGTTTGGTCGAATTGAAGTGTCAAAGGCATGATGAAAGGAAGAATGAGCATGTTGAAAACCTTGGGCATGTTTAGAAATGAAGAAAATGAAGGATTCTGGCCAGGAAAGGCAATTTCGCTCATGACCCTTCCAAAGGGTCCAAAGCGAAATTCCTTATAAACACATTTTTTAGCCTTTCTTGGATATGAAACCTTAATCCTAGCATGATGAAACATGAAATCCCACTTGGCAAAGAAGTTTTAAGGTGAAAAAATGAAGATTTTTGGTCAAGATTGTAATTTTCGCTCCTGACCCTTCCAAAGGGTCCAGAGCGAATTTTCTCAAAATTACCTTTTGCTATCAAATTTTGTTAAGCCAAGTATGGGATAAGGTCAAACATAGAAAGAATTACCCCTGGGAGTGAATTGAGGTTGCAAGAAATCATCAAAAAGTGAAGGAATTGAGCCAAATGGTGAATTTCACCCCTGACCCTTCCAAAGGGTCCAGAGCGAAATTCCTAAAAACACCTATTTTCTTGCAAGGTCAAGGCAACTTTTTAGTTTTTATGGCTTGAATGGGTGTGAGGAAGTGTCTTTTGCCTTTTGAAGATGATTGAGATTGTCAAGAGGAAGCAATTAAGCCTAGAACATGATTTTCGCTCTTGACCCTTCCAAAGGGTCTAGAGCGAAAATCCTCAAAACTATCCTTTCTTCCAAAGTTTGGGCAAAGTTAAGCTTAGACATGGGTGTGAGAAGACATTTGAATTGCCTTGAAGTGGAATTGGACTGCTAAGAATGCAAATTTTGAAGCCAAGAGGGAAATTTGCTCCTGACCCTTCCAGAGGGTCCAGGGCGAAATTTCCAAATCCTCCTATTTTCCTTGCAGATCAAGATAAGATTTTGGTTTTCAGGACTCAAAGAGGAGTAAGGCATGATGTTCTATGCCTTGGAAATGATTTGAAGTTGAAAGGATGAAGGGATTGCCCTAAAACCTAAAAATCGCTCCTGACCCTTCCAGAGGGTCCAGGGCGAAAAACCCTAAAATCACCTTTTTCTTCCTGATTTGAGTGAGACTATGCTTGGACTACAATGAAAGAACCTATTTGGAATGCCTTGAAGAGGTTTTGGACCTTCAAAAATAAGAATTTTGAGCTCAGGAGAGAATTTCGCTCCTGACCCTTCCAGAGGGTCCAGAGCGAAATTCCCAAAAATACAATATTTCCTTCAAAGTTTTGATGAACTAACCCAATGATGGAGATAAATGAACCTTGGAGATTGCCTTGGAGGAGTTTAATGATCAAACTAAGGTGAATTTTGGCCTAAAATGTAAAAATCGCTCCTGACCCTTCCAGAGGGTCCAGGGCGAAATTCACATTTTCACCTAATTTCCTCATGTGAAAGACTAAAGATTGAAATGCAAGACTTTGATCTGGGCAAAACAAACATGAACTCACCTTCCGGGAGATTTTGGAATGAAGGGAATAAGGTATTCAAGACCTAATTTGAAAAATCGCTCCTGACCCTTCCAAAGGGTCCAGGGTGAAATCATCAAAAACCTATCATTCAACCTTGATTGATTAAGTTTAGGGCAAATTGCAAGATTGTAAAGACAAAGACATGGAAATTTGCAAATGTAGGTTGAGAAAATTTCAATTTCATCAAGAGAACAAGCGTGGATGGGTTCAAACAAGTCTTGAAGTGAATCTAGACCTTCATCACTTGGAATATTTCAAAACTTAAGGAGAAAGGAAATTTCATTAAGCCTCAATCAAACCTCAATATTCCTAAATTTTCACCAAATTTGCCAAATTCAAGACATTTGGAAGGTTAAATTAAGTTCGCATAATTTGAGGCCTTTATAATTGAATTAATTAAATTTTAAAGCCTTAAAGCAAATATAAAATCCACCTTGGAGGCCTTGAAATTAATTTTAAAATTTAAAAAAATAAAAGGAGAGCGCTTAAAATACATTTATTTGCTTTTACAAGCAAGTCGGCCTCCTTTTAAGTGGGATTTCTTATTTTATTGCTAAATACCTAAGTCGGCCTCATGAGGATTAGGGTGAGCGCCCTATTTAAGGGAGATGCTTTGTGGTGAATCTAAATCATTCATTCATTGTTCTAAATGCGATCTTGAGGAGCAGATTGGAGGAGCGAATTCTAGCAGATTGGAGGCGAATTCTTACTAAGTTGGAGGCTAAATTTCCAGAATTTGCCAAGTGGTTGGAAGTTAGTGGAAGGCGAACTTCTTTTGAAGGTTAATCAAGACATAATTCATCTAAAGGGAGACCAAAATCCAATCCTTATCTAGCAAGATCTGATCTTTTTCCTTCCATTTTCCAAGGTTGATAGTTAAGCATTCAAGAAGAGGTATGAAGAATCAAATTGTTTGAAGTCCTTATTCAAGACTTATTTTGATTTCATAGCAATCTTTTAAAGTCTAAGTCTTGAAAAATCTAATTTCCATTCATAATTAATTTGAAAGTTTATAATTCTTGGATTTGTCATTCTCAAATTAATGTTTTGAATTATTCCCTTGGAAGGTCTTAAATTCTATGCTTTAAGGTATGATGCTTAAAGACTAATTTTAAATTTTTGTGTAGGCATCAAATGACAACCCCCAAAGCCGGAGGATCTACTAGTCGGCAGGCTCTCATCAAGGAAGATCAGAGGAGCGACGAATTGGAGACCAGGATCGTGTCCAAGTGGAATAATATCGGAGACACCAACTTAGGAAACTTCAATGTGAAGAAGTTTCGAGAGGTCCCCTACATTGGCAAGCCATCACCTATTGCAAGGAGGATAATTGAGAGTGGCATCATCAAGGCTGCAGGTTTCCCTCCCGCAGTCAAGTGTCGTGAGCTGATGATCGGGTGTGCCCGCCACTATGACTCACAATCAAGGATGATCGTAACCAAAGACGGGAACATCTTAGCCTACCTTTCAGAGGAAGCTATAGGCGAAGCTCTTCATCTTCCGGACCATAAAGACATGATCTACAAGAGCTTGGAAGGAGCAAGGTCAATCTATGAAGATGATCCTGAGTCTTGTTTGAACTTCATCAATAAGAATTGGTTGCTCACAAGTCGGCCTCGCCTGAACAAGATTCCCAATACACCACATAGGATTGACTTCTAGGAGGAATACAGGGACTTGATAACTTTGCTCAATCGAGTTACAGGTGCTTCTCAAGCCTTCTTCTTCGACAAGTGGATGTTCTTCTTCATACAAGTGATAGTCCAAGGAAAAGGAATGCTTCATTGGGCCAGAATCATTAGCAATTGTCTGGACGTACAGTTGAGAAGGCTAAGACCCACCAAATCATTCCACATGAGCTCATATGTTATATATGCCTTGGTCAGGAGTTTCGAGTATGCAGGGCTACCTCACAGAGAAATAAGAGTTTGTGATTCTTATGTTCATCTGCATCATCCGCCTAGAAGTGACTACAAGTTAGTCAATGACACCTTCACGATGAACATTACCAGGATATTGCAAGGTGGGATTCACAATCGACTGTCTCTGAATGCACAAGAGCTTGTGAAGAAGTATGGTGCATGGTTCATTCAGTTTCAAAAATTCACATACATCAGAGTTCATGGGCGTCCTTCACCTCCCTACATGTTGCCAAGATATCCAACAGACAGGATAGTACTACTTGAGGTGACTAGACAGTTGGCAGCTTATGCGAAAGCATCCAGACACAAGCATGGAAATGGAATTCCCGTGCCCATCATACTAGGGAATTCAGTTGAAGTGTGTCCTAATACTCAAGCCACGGAAGATGCAGAAAAGGAATTATCTTTATACTCATTCACATCCTTTGCCTCACGAGAGAATTTTGATCTTCATGGTTATATGGAGGAGACAGTCGGCAGGAAGTACAAGCATGAGTTTCAGGTGGAGGACTTTTGGATGAATCTCCCAGGTGATTTAGAGGTCAAAAGAAAGATGCATTCCAGGCTACCCTTAGATCTCATCAGGAAATGCAAAGTTTATAGAGTAGCCGATCAAGCCCAGGATAATGGTAAATACCTCCAGTCATCCTATGAGAAAGAAGACAAAGAAGTGAAGATAGATTGGAATGAGCTCGAGGTTTTAGACTTGAGAGCTTTGATGGCTCCCGTTTTATCCTACACTCGCAGATGGGTGGATGTACAGCATCAAAAGTTGAAGGAGCAGAATGTATCAATGACATTCACTTTGGAGGCAAGACCAGAAGAAGGAGAAGCAAGTGTGAGTGAGAATACTTCTCATTCCAAAGGCTCAAAGAGGAAAGGACCTGAGAAGAGAGAACCTTCCAAGAAGAAGCAGAAAACAAATCTTAATCACCCACCAAGCACATCTTCTAGGCATGAAAAGGAGGCGAGTCAAGGGGAAGATCAGAGGCAGATAGTATATGAAGTTGATGAGTCTATGGAATCCATGGTACAGAATGATAAACAAGAGAATGGACAGACACCTCAGCATTCATCAAGTCAATCTCCCCAAGTTGGTGCTAATGAGCAACACGAAGAAAAGAATGATGATGAAGCAACATCTCCTTTCCGGGAAGATAGACCACTACCTAAAGAAATACAAGTGAGGGAAACAAGATCTGCCATTCCTGATTGGCTGAAAGAGAGACTAACAAGGGTAGTTGTGGTTGAAGAAGAAGAAGATGTGTTTGACTTGGAAAGCCTTATAGGAAATTCTCATGAGGTAATGGAAAAGAAGAAGGCCACAAAGATGTCTAAGGTAATTAGAGATGAGACAGGATCCAGGAAAGTGCAGGTAGCTACACCAGTGGTAGACAAATATGAGGATGAGATTCTTACAGAAGAGTATGACTTAGAAACATTTGAGCTTGGTCCACTTACCTCCGAGCAAGTGATGGAAGAAGCAATTGATTCATTTGAAGCACTTAAAGACAAACTTAAAGAAGAAATGGAAAAGAATAAGAAGCTTGAGAGGGAGGTCAGTGCTTGGAGGAACTATTTTAGTCATCTTAATCAGCCCTTGAGACATCAAGATCCAGCAGTATCTCCTTTACAAGCACTCCCTCTTGAATCAGTAGGTGAGGCAGAAAGGGTGAAAAGCTTGGTTCAACTTATGAGTTCTTGGATTGATAAATCTCACAAGGTAGCCGTTGAATTTGCAACAAGAATGATGAAGACAGTTCATCGAGCTATCATGGTCCTTGAGATTATCCATAATCTAATGATAATTGTAGCTACATTCACTCACACTAGAGATGTTATCATCCCAGTCTTGTGGTCAGCTCTGCTCCAGATGAAGGAGGTCCTTTTGAAGACGTCAACACCAGATGCAGCCGAGTTGAAGGTATCATTCATCCAATTCAAGATAAGGTGTTTGAGGTGTTGTGTACCATTCTTGACAGGCGGATCGAGATCGAGACAGATGTGGACATCCAAGAGTTGGAGGATAGAATCAAGGTCATCTTTTGCAAAGAGGAGAACATCATCACAGATAAGCAACGAGATCAAATGTACACTACTATGTTCCTAATTGAGAAGACCAAAGAACTTGAACCTGGATGGGAGACAACTCTTCTCACTGCTTTTGATCAAGTCCTTCACTTGGAAGAACGAATGAAGAATCTTCCTGAGATTCCCATTGCTGAGATTGAGGGAATTGTGTCCAAATTCATTGAATATGCTAAAAAAGAGCATAGGAAAGGGAACAAAATTCTAGATGAAAAGTTGTTATAGGATGATGTGGCAACTTAATTCCTATTGCTCTATGTCTCCTCAGTATTTGTGCCAATTCTTTATTGGCTATGGATTAGTGATGTTTATCTAAATGGGGACATTTTTGTAACAAACCCTAATTAGGGTTTATGTGTCAAAATATCAGTCGATCTTCTTTTGATCCGGGCCATTCATTGTATTTGAGGATGCTATATATGCCCTCACTCATTTCATTTTAAGGGGTTAGAAGAGGTTAGAGAAAAGAGAGAGAGCTTAGAGAGAAGAAAGTTAGAAAGTTATTGTTGTAGTAAGATTGAGTAGTGAAGAAAGAATTTTGAACAATTGTTGTCCATTTGGCTATGAGATCAATAAAATATTGAAGTTATGGTGTTTTATTGCAATACTTGTGGCTATCTTCATGATTGTTTATCTTCTTGAATCACTCTCAGTTGAAATAGCATTTAAGTTCTAAGTTTGAAGGATGAAGTGTTGTGCTTGATCTTTGATAAGATTCACATTCCAAACCACTAGCTTCTTACTGATTGTAAGGACGCCTTGTGTGGTCAACTAGAAACATTGAGATTGATTAAGAATTCAATCATTCTTGGAAGTATTGATATGTATCTCTATGATAGTATCTATATCCTTGATGATTTGAAAGTTATTGAATCCCCTCAGAAGATCGCATCAATTCCAGTAGAGTTGTAATTTCTTGGCAAAACTAAAATTGGTAGAATCTTATCAAGTCTAGTCTTCATTGAGTCATTCTTAGGATTAGTTCAAGTATTCCTTCTTTGAAACCCTTATCTTTTGACATTTTTTGAAAATCCGTTAGTGTTAGGAAAATCCTGTTCCTGCATTTGGAAAGAAGGTAACACGGACAAACTTTCTCTAAAAGTACGTAAGGTCCCTTGAAGAAACAGCATACACAACAACCACTAGTGCTTATCCACACGTAGAGATCCTACAACAAAGAACCTTGAATTCATCCCGATTGATCCTTTTCACGACATCTTCAACATTCGGAGACTTTATTCAAGAGAGGATAAGATACCTCTGGGTATTTTATTCTGTGTTTGGTCGTGTACAAAATACACATCAACACTACCCTCATTATCTATTGGTCAATCAATCAAAGAAGAACATGTGTCCATTTATTGTAATTTTATCATTGGTCAACCATTAAATGCTTTGTAATGGGTGTAACAAACCCTAATTGGCGTTTCTATCTTTCAATCTTGGCCATTGATGTGGATTTGATCATGGCCACTCATTGTAATGAGGGCACTATATAAGGCTTGACTTCTCATTTGTAAGGGTTAACAGTTAATAGTTCAATAGTGAATAGTTTTAGTAGCAGATTAGA